>NW_028240980.1:0-91708 GCF_964263255.1 Lissotriton vulgaris
GACCATTTTCCACATTTCTGAAGCATGACGTAATGGGGGGGTGTTATCTCTTTTGTCGAAAATCAGCCGTTTTTGCTCGAACATTAAATGCCTCCAAATGGTATTTAATTAACTTCCCGGGGTGAAGAAACCCTTTTTGAGAACTCAGAGTGAGTAAATTGGCCATTTTCATGCACTTTTAACCATTCCATAAATCTTGTGTTTTGGGCCCCTGGAAGCATGAAAATCACTTTAAACATGCTAATTTTAGCTCTAACACTGATGATCCACCTACAAATGTGAACTGACGTTCAAAAATAAAACATTTGAAAACGGACCATTTTCCACATTTCTGAAGCATGACGTAATGGGGGGGTGTTATCTCTTTTGTCGAAAATCAGCCGTTTTTGCTCGAACATTAAATGCCTCCAAATGGTATTTAATTAACTTCCCGAGCCCCTGGAAGCATGAAAATCACTTTAAACATGCTAATTTTAGCTCTAACACTGATGATCCACCTACAAATGTGAACTGACGTTCAAAAATAAAACATTTGAAAACGGACCATTTTCCACATTTCTGAAGCATGACGTAATGGGGGGGTGTTATCTCTTTTGTCGAAAATCAGCCGTTTTTGCTCGAACATTAAATGCCTCCAAATGGTATTTAATTAACTTCCCGAGCCCCTGGAAGCATGAAAATCACTTTAAACATGCTAATTTTAGCTCTAACACTGATGATCCACCTACAAATGTGAACTGACGTTCAAAAATAAAACATTTGAAAACGGACCATTTTCCACATTTCTGAAGCATGACGTAATGGGGGGGTGTTATCTCTTTTGTCGAAAATCAGCCGTTTTTGCTCGAACATTAAATGCCTCCAAATGGTATTTAATTAACTTCCCGAGCCCCTGGAAGCATGAAAATCACTTTAAACATGCTAATTTTAGCTCTAACACTGATGATCCACCTACAAATGTGAACTGACGTTCAAAAATAAAACATTTGAAAACGGACCATTTTCCACATTTCTGAAGCATGACGTAATGGGGGGGTGTTATCTCTTTTGTCGAAAATCAGCCGTTTTTGCTCGAACATTAAATGCCTCCAAATGGTATTTAATTAACTTCCCAGGGTGAAGAAACCCTTTTTGAGAACTCAGAGTGAGTAAATTGGCCATTTTCATGCACTTTTAACCATTCCATAAATCTTGTGTTTTGGGCCCCTGGAAGCATGAAAATCACTTTAAACATGCTAATTTTAGCTCTAACACTGATGATCCACCTACAAATGTGAACTGACGTTCAAAAATAAAACATTTGAAAACGGACCATTTTCCACATTTCTGAAGCATGACGTAATGGGGGGGTGTTATCTCTTTTGTCGAAAATCAGCCGTTTTTGCTCGAACATTAAATGCCTCCAAATGGTATTTAATTAACTTCCCGAGCCCCTGGAAGCATGAAAATCACTTTAAACATGCTAATTTTAGCTCTAACACTGATGATCCACCTACAAATGTGAACTGACGTTCAAAAATAAAACATTTGAAAACGGACCATTTTCCACATTTCTGAAGCATGACGTAATGGGGGGGTGTTATCTCTTTTGTCGAAAATCAGCCGTTTTTGCTCGAACATTAAATGCCTCCAAATGGTATTTAATTAACTTCCCGGGGTGAAGAAACCCTTTTTGAGAACTCAGAGTGAGTAAATTGGCCATTTTCATGCACTTTTAACCATTCCATAAATCTTGTGTTTTGGGCCCCTGGAAGCATGAAAATCACTTTAAACATGCTAATTTTAGCTCTAACACTGATGATCCACCTACAAATGTGAACTGACGTTCAAAAATAAAACATTTGAAAACGGACCATTTTCCACATTTCTGAAGCATGACGTAATGGGGGGTGTTATCTCTTTTGTCGAAAATCAGCCATTTTTGCTCGAACATTAAATGCCTCCAAATGGTATTTAATTAACTTCCCGAGCCCCTGGAAGCATGAAAATCACTTTAAACATGCTAATTTTAGCTCTAACACTGATGATCCACCTACAAATGTGAACTGACGTTCAAAAATAAAACATTTGAAAACGGACCATTTTCCACATTTCTGAAGCATGATGTAATGGGGGGGTGTTATCTCTTTTGTCGAAAATCAGCCGTTTTTGCTCGAACATTAAATGCCTCCAAATGGTATTTAATTAACTTCCCGAGCCCCTGGAAGCATGAAAATCACTTTAAACATGCTAATTTTAGCTCTAACACTGATGATCCACCTACAAATGTGAACTGACGTTCAAAAATAAAACATTTGAAAACGGACCATTTTCCACATTTCTGAAGCATGACGTAATGGGGGGGTGTTATCTCTTTTGTCGAAAATCAGCCGTTTTTGCTCGAACATTAAATGCCTCCAAATGGTATTTAATTAACTTCCCGAGCCCCTGGAAGCATGAAAATCACTTTAAACATGCTAATTTTAGCTCTAACACTGATGATCCACCTACAAATGTGAACTGACGTTCAAAAATAAAACATTTGAAAACGGACCATTTTCCACATTTCTGAAGCATGACGTAATGGGGGGGTGTTATCTCTTTTGTCGAAAATCAGCCGTTTTTGCTCGAACATTAAATGCCTCCAAATGGTATTTAATTAACTTCCCGAGCCCCTGGAAGCATGAAAATCACTTTAAACATGCTAATTTTAGCTCTAACACTGATGATCCACCTACAAATGTGAACTGACGTTCAAAAATAAAACATTTGAAAACGGACCATTTTCCACATTTCTGAAGCATGACGTAATGGGGGGGTGTTATCTCTTTTGTCGAAAATCAGCCGTTTTTGCTCGAACATTAAATGCCTCCAAATGGTATTTAATTAACTTCCCGAGCCCCTGGAAGCATGAAAATCACTTTAAACATGCTAATTTTAGCTCTAACACTGATGATCCACCTACAAATGTGAACTGACGTTCAAAAATAAAACATTTGAAAACGGACCATTTTCCACATTTCTGAAGCATGACGTAATGGGGGGGTGTTATCTCTTTTGTCGAAAATCAGCCGTTTTTGCTCGAACATTAAATGCCTCCAAATGGTATTTAATTAACTTCCCGAGCCCCTGGAAGCATGAAAATCACTTTAAACATGCTAATTTTAGCTCTAACACTGATGATCCACCTACAAATGTGAACTGACGTTCAAAAATAAAACATTTGAAAACGGACCATTTTCCACATTTCTGAAGCATGACGTAATGGGGGGGTGTTATCTCTTTTGTCGAAAATAAGCCGTTTTTGCTCGAACATTAAATGCCTCCAAATGGTATTTAATTAACTTCCCGGGGTGAAGAAACCCTTTTTGAGAACTCAGAGTGAGTAAATTGGCCATTTTCATGCACTTTTAACCATTCCATAAATCTTGTGTTTTGGGCCCCTGGAAGCATGAAAATCACTTTAAACATGCTAATTTTAGCTCTAACACTGATGATCCACCTACAAATGTGAACTGACGTTCAAAAATAAAACATTTGAAAACGGACCATTTTCCACATTTCTGAAGCATGACGTAATGGGGGGGTGTTATCTCTTTTGTCGAAAATCAGCCGTTTTTGCTCGAACATTAAATGCCTCCAAATGGTATTTAATTAACTTCCCGAGCCCCTGGAAGCATGAAAATCACTTTAAACATGCTAATTTTAGCTCTAACACTGATGATCCACCTACAAATGTGAACTGACGTTCAAAAATAAAACATTTGAAAACGGACCATTTTCCACATTTCTGAATCATGACGTAATGGGGGGGTGTTATCTCTTTTGTCGAAAATCAGCCGTTTTTGCTCGAACATTAAATGCCTCCAAATGGTATTTAATTAACTTCCCGAGCCCCTGCAAGCATGAAAATCACTTTAAACATGCTAATTTTAGCTCTAACACTGATGATCCACCTACAAATGTGAACTGACGTTCAAAAATAAAACATTTGAAAACGGACCATTTTCCACATTTCTGAAGCATGACGTAATGGGGGGGTGTTATCTCTTTTGTCGAAAATCAGCCGTTTTTGCTCGAACATTAAATGCCTCCAAATGGTATTTAATTAACTTCCCGAGCCCCTGGAAGCATGAAAATCATTTTAAACATGCTAATTTTAGCTCTAACACTGATGATCCACCTACAAATGTGAACTGACGTTCAAAAATAAAACATTTGAAAACGGACCATTTTCCACATTTCTGAAGCATGACGTAATGGGGGGGTGTTATCTCTTTTGTCGAAAATCAGCCGTTTTTGCTCGAACATTAAATGCCTCCAAATGGTATTTAATTAACTTCCCGAGCCCCTGGAAGCATGAAAATCACTTTAAACATGCTAATTTTAGCTCTAACACTGATGATCCACCTACAAATGTGAACTGACGTTCAAAAATAAAACATTTGAAAACGGACCATTTTCCACATTTCTGAAGCATGACGTAATGGGGGGGTGTTATCTCTTTTGTCGAAAATCAGCCGTTTTTGCTCGAACATTAAATGCCTCCAAATGGTATTTAATTAACTTCCCGGGGTGAAGAAACCCTTTTTGAGAACTCAGAGTGAGTAAATTGGCCATTTTCATGCACTTTTAACCATTCCATAAATCTTGTGTTTTGGGCCCCTGGAAGCATGAAAATCACTTTAAACATGCTAATTTTAGCTCTAACACTGATGATCCACCTACAAATGTGAACTGACGTTCAAAAATAAAACATTTGAAAACGGACCATTTTCCACATTTCTGAAGCATGACGTAATGGGGGGGTGTTATCTCTTTTGTCGAAAATCAGCCGTTTTTGCTCGAACATTAAATGCCTCCAAATGGTATTTAATTAACTTCCCGAGCCCCTGGAAGCATGAAAATCACTTTAAACATGCTAATTTTAGCTCTAACACTGATGATCCACCTACAAATGTGAACTGACGTTCAAAAATAAAACATTTGAAAACGGACCATTTTCCACATTTCTGAAGCATGACGTAATGGGGGGGTGTTATCTCTTTTGTCGAAAATCAGCCGTTTTTGCTCGAACATTAAATGCCTCCAAATGGTATTTAATTAACTTCCCGAGCCCCTGGAAGCATGAAAATCACTTTAAACATGCTAATTTTAGCTCTAACACTGATGATCCACCTACAAATGTGAACTGACGTTCAAAAATAAAACATTTGAAAACGGACCATTTTCCACATTTCTGAAGCATGACGTAATGGGGGGGTGTTATCTCTTTTGTCGAAAATCAGCCGTTTTTGCTCGAACATTAAATGCCTCCAAATGGTATTTAATTAACTTCCCGAGCCCCTGGAAGCATGAAAATCACTTTAAACATGCTAATTTTAGCTCTAACACTGATGATCCACCTACAAATGTGAACTGACGTTCAAAAATAAAACATTTGAAAACGGACCATTTTCCACATTTCTGAAGCATGACGTAATGGGGGGGTGTTATCTCTTTTGTCGAAAATCAGCCGTTTTTGCTCGAACATTAAATGCCTCCAAATGGTATTTAATTAACTTCCCGAGCCCCTGGAAGCATGAAAATCACTTTAAACATGCTAATTTTAGCTCTAACACTGATGATCCACCTACAAATGTGAACTGACGTTCAAAAATAAAACATTTGAAAACGGACCATTTTCCACATTTCTGAAGCATGACGTAATGGGGGGGTGTTATCTCTTTTGTCGAAAATCAGCCGTTTTTGCTCGAACATTAAATGCCTCCAAATGGTATTTAATTAACTTCCCGAGCCCCTGGAAGCATGAAAATCACTTTAAACATGCTAATTTTAGCTCTAACACTGATGATCCACCTACAAATGTGAACTGACGTTCAAAAATAAAACATTTGAAAACGGACCATTTTCCACATTTCTGAAGCATGACGTAATGGGGGGGTGTTATCTCTTTTGTCGAAAATCAGCCGTTTTTGCTCGAACATTAAATGCCTCCAAATGGTATTTAATTAACTTCCCGAGCCCCTGGAAGCATGAAAATCACTTTAAACATGCTAATTTTAGCTCTAACACTGATGATCCACCTACAAATGTGAACTGACGTTCAAAAATAAAACATTTGAAAACGGACCATTTTCCACATTTCTGAAGCATGACGTAATGGGGGGGTGTTATCTCTTTTGTCGAAAATCAGCCGTTTTTGCTCGAACATTAAATGCCTCCAAATGGTATTTAATTAACTTCCCGAGCCCCTGGAAGCATGAAAATCACTTTAAACATGCTAATTTTAGCTCTAACACTGATGATCCACCTACAAATGTGAACTGACGTTCAAAAATAAAACATTTGAAAACGGACCATTTTCCACATTTCTGAAGCATGACGTAATGGGGGGTGTTATCTCTTTTGTCGAAAATCAGCCGTTTTTGCTCGAACATTAAATGCCTCCAAATGGTATTTAATTAACTTCCCGAGCCCCTGGAAGCATGAAAATCACTTTAAACATGCTAATTTTAGCTCTAACACTGATGATCCACCTACAAATGTGAACTGACGTTCAAAAATAAAACATTTGAAAACGGACCATTTTCCACATTTCTGAAGCATGACGTAATGGGGGGGTGTTATCTCTTTTGTCGAAAATCAGCCGTTTTTGCTCGAACATTAAATGCCTCCAAATGGTATTTAATTAACTTCCCGGGGTGAAGAAACCCTTTTTGAGAACTCAGAGTGAGTAAATTGGCCATTTTCATGCACTTTTAACCATTCCATAAATCTTGTGTTTTGGGCCCCTGGAAGCATGAAAATCACTTTAAACATGCTAATTTTAGCTCTAACACTGATGATCCACCTACAAATGTGAACTGACGTTCAAAAATAAAACATTTGAAAACGGACCATTTTCCACATTTCTGAAGCATGACGTAATGGGGGGGTGTTATCTCTTTTGTCGAAAATCAGCCGTTTTTGCTCGAACATTAAATGCCTCCAAATGGTATTTAATTAACTTCCCGGGGTGAAGAAACCCTTTTTGAGAACTCAGAGTGAGTAAATTGGCCATTTTCATGCACTTTTAACCATTCCATAAATCTTGTGTTTTGGGCCCCTGGAAGCATGAAAATCACTTTAAACATGCTAATTTTAGCTCTAACACTGATGATCCACCTACAAATGTGAACTGACGTTCAAAAATAAAACATTTGAAAATGGACCATTTTCCACATTTCAGAAGCATGACGTAATGGGGGGGTGTTATCTCTTTTGTCGAAAATCAGCCGTTTTTGCTCGAACATTAAATGCCTCCAAATGGTATTTAATTAACTTCCCGGGGTGAAGAAACCCTTTTTGAGAACTCAGAGTGAGTAAATTGGCCATTTTCATGCACTTTTAACCATTCCATAAATCTTGTGTTTTGGGCCCCTGGAAGCATGAAAATCACTTTAAACATGCTAATTTTAGCTCTAACACTGATGATCCACCTACAAATGTGAAATGACGTTCAAAAATAAAACATTTGAAAACGGACCATTTTCCACATTTCTGAAGCATGACGTAATGGGGGGGTGTTATCTCTTTTGTCGAAAATCAGCCGTTTTTGCTCGAACATTAAATGCCTCCAAATGGTATTTAATTAACTTCCCGGGGTGAAGAAACCCTTTTTGAGAACTCAGAGTGAGTAAATTGGCCATTTTCATGCACTTTTAACCATTCCATAAATCTTGTGTTTTGGGCCCCTGGAAGCATGAAAATCACTTTAAACATGCTAATTTTAGCTCTAACACTGATGATCCACCTACAAATGTGAACTGACGTTCAAAAATAAAACATTTGAAAATGGACCATTTTCCACATTTCAGAAGCATGACGTAATGGGGGGGTGTTATCTCTTTTGTCGAAAATCAGCCGTTTTTGCTCGAACATTAAATGCCTCCAAATGGTATTTAATTAACTTCCCGGGGTGAAGAAACCCTTTTTGAGAACTCAGAGTGAGTAAATTGGCCATTTTCATGCACTTTTAACCATTCCATAAATCTTGTGTTTTGGGCCCCTGGAAGCATGAAAATCACTTTAAACATGCTAATTTTAGCTCTAACACTGATGATCCACCTACAAATGTGAAATGACGTTCAAAAATAAAACATTTGAAAACGGACCATTTTCCACATTTCTGAAGCATGACGTAATGGGGGGGTGTTATCTCTTTTGTCGAAAATCAGCCGTTTTTGCTCGAACATTAAATGCCTCCAAAAGGTATTTAATTAACTTCCCGAGCCCCTGGAAGCATGAAAATCACTTTAAACATGCTAATTTTAGCTCTAACACTGATGATCCACCTACAAATGTGAACTGACGTTCAAAAATAAGACATTTGAAAACGGACCATTTTCCACATTTCTGAAGCATGACGTAATGGGGGGGTGTTATCTCTTTTGTCGAAAATCAGCCGTTTTTGCTCGAACATTAAATGCCTCCAAATGGTATTTAATTAACTTCCCGGGGTGAAGAAACCCTTTTTGAGAACTCAGAGTGAGTAAATTGGCCATTTTCATGCACTTTTAACCATTCCATAAATCTTGTGTTTTGGGCCCCTGGAAGCATGAAAATAACTTTAAACATGCTAATTTTAGCTCTAACACTGATGATCCACCTACAAATGTGAACTGACGTTCAAAAATAAAACATTTGAAAACGGACCATTTTCCACATTTCTGAAGCATGACGTAATGGGGGGGTGTTATCTCTTTTGTCGAAAATCAGCCGTTTTTGCTCGAACATTAAATGCCTCCAAATGGTATTTAATTAACTTCCCGAGCCCCTGGAAGCATGAAAATCACTTTAAACATGCTAATTTTAGCTCTAACACTGATGATCCACCGACAAATGTGAACTGACGTTCAAAAATAAAACATTTGAAAACGGACCATTTTCCACATTTCTGAAGCATGACGTAATGGGGGGGTGTTATCTCTTTTGTCGAAAATCAGCCGTTTTTGCTCGAACATTAAATGCCTCCAAATGGTATTTAATTAACTTCCCGGGGTGAAGAAACCCTTTTTGAGAACTCAGAGTGAGTAATTTGGCCATTTTCATGCACTTTTAACCATTCCATAAATCTTGTGTTTTGGGCCCCTGGAAGCATGAAAATCACTTTAAACATGCTAATTTTAGCTCTAACACTGATGATCCACCTACAAATGTGAACTGACGTTCAAAAATAAAACATTTGAAAACGGACCATTTTCCACATTTCTGAAGCATGACGTAATGGGGGGGTGTTATCTCTTTTGTCGAAAATCAGCCGTTTTTGCTCGAACATTAAATGCCTCCAAATGGTATTTAATTAACTTCCCGGGGTGAAGAAACCCTTTTTGAGAACTCAGAGTGAGTAAATTGGCCATTTTCATGCACTTTTAACCATTCCATAAATCTTGTGTTTTGGGCCCCTGGAAGCATGAAAATCACTTTAAACATGCTAATTTTAGCTCTAACACTGATGATCCACCTACAAATGTGAACTGACGTTCAAAAATAAAACATTTGAAAACGGACCATTTTCCACATTTCTGAAGCATGACGTAATGGGGGGGTGTTATCTCTTTTGTCGAAAATCAGCCGTTTTTGCTCGAACATTAAATGCCTCCAAATGGTATTTAATTAACTTCCCGAGCCCCTGGAAGCATGAAAATCACTTTAAACATGCTAATTTTAGCTCTAACACTGATGATCCACCTACAAATGTGAACTGACGTTCAAAAATAAAACATTTGAAAACGGACCATTTTCCACATTTCTGAAGCATGACGTAATGGGGGGGTGTTATCTCTTTTGTCGAAAATCAGCCGTTTTTGCTCGAACATTAAATGCCTCCAAATGGTATTTAATTAACTTCCCGAGCCCCTGGAAGCATGAAAATCACTTTAAACATGCTAATTTTAGCTCTAACACTGATGATCCACCTACAAATGTGAACTGACGTTCAAAAATAAAACATTTGAAAACGGACCATTTTCCACATTTCTGAAGCATGACGTAATGGGGGGGTGTTATCTCTTTTGTCGAAAATCAGCTGTTTTTGCTCGAACATTAAATGCCTCCAAATGGTATTTAATTAACTTCCCGAGCCCCTGGAAGCATGAAAATCACTTTAAACATGCTAATTTTAGCTCTAACACTGATGATCCACCTACAAATGTGAACTGACGTTCAAAAATAAAACATTTGAAAACGGACCATTTTCCACATTTCTGAAGCATGACGTAATGGGGGGGTGTTATCTCTTTTGTCGAAAATCAGCCGTTTTTGCTCGAACATTAAATGCCTCCAAATGGTATTTAATTAACTTCCCGAGCCCCTGGAAGCATGAAAATCACTTTAAACATGCTAATTTTAGCTCTAACACTGATGATCCACCTACAAATGTGAACTGACGTTCAAAAATAAAACATTTGAAAACGGACCATTTTCCACATTTCTGAAGCATGACGTAATGGGGGGGTGTTATCTCTTTTGTCGAAAATCAGCCGTTTTTGCTCGAACATTAAATGCCTCCAAATGGTATTTAATTAACTTCCCGAGCCCCTGGAAGCATGAAAATCACTTTAAACATGCTAATTTTAGCTCTAACACTGATGATCCACCTACAAATGTGAACTGACGTTCAAAAATAAAACATTTGAAAACGGACCATTTTCCACATTTCTGAAGCATGACGTAATGGGGGGGTGTTATCTCTTTTGTCGAAAATCAGCCGTTTTTGCTCGAACATTAAATGCCTCCAAATGGTATTTAATTAACTTCCCGAGCCCCTGGAAGCATGAAAATCACTTTAAACATGCTAATTTTAGCTCTAACACTGATGATCCACCTACAAATGTGAACTGACGTTCAAAAATAAAACATTTGAAAACGGACCATTTTCCACATTTCTGAAGCATGACGTAATGGGGGGGTGTTATCTCTTTTGTCGAAAATCAGCCGTTTTTGCTCGAACATTAAATGCCTCCAAATGGTATTTAATTAACTTCCCGAGCCCCTGGAAGCATGAAAATCACTTTAAACATGCTAATTTTAGCTCTAACACTGATGATCCACCTACAAATGTGAACTGACGTTCAAAAATAAAACATTTGAAAACGGACCATTTTCCACATTTCTGAAGCATGACGTAATGGGGGGGTGTTATCTCTTTTGTCGAAAATCAGCCGTTTTTGCTCGAACATTAAATGCCTCCAAATGGTATTTAATTAACTTCCCGAGCCCCTGGAAGCATGAAAATAACTTTAAACATGCTAATTTTAGCTCTAACACTGATGATCCACCTACAAATGTGAACTGACGTTCAAAAATAAAACATTTGAAAACAGACCATTTTCCACATTTCTGAAGCATGACGTAATGGGGGGGTGTTATCTCTTTTGTCGAAAATCAGCCGTTTTTGCTCGAACATTAAATGCCTCCAAATGGTATTTAATTAACTTCCCGAGCCCCTGGAAGCATGAAAATCACTTTAAACATGCTAATTTTAGCTCTAACACTGATGATCCACCTACAAATGTGAACTGACGTTCAAAAATAAAACATTTGAAAACGGACCATTTTCCACATTTCTGAAGCATGACGTAATGGGGGGGTGTTATCTCTTTTGTCGAAAATCAGCCGTTTTTGCTCGAACATTAAATGCCTCCAAATGGTATTTAATTAACTTCCCGGGGTGAAGAAACCCTTTTTGAGAACTCAGAGTGAGTAAATTGGCCATTTTCATGCACTTTTAACCATTCCATAAATCTTGTGTTTTGGGCCCCTGGAAGCATGAAAATCACTTTAAACATGCTAATTTTAGCTCTAACACTGATGATCCACCTACAAATGTGAACTGACGTTCAAAAATAAAACATTTGAAAACGGACCATTTTCCACATTTCTGAAGCATGACGTAATGGGGGGGTGTTATCTCTTTTGTCGAAAATCAGCCGTTTTTGCTCGAACATTAAATGCCTCCAAATGGTATTTAATTAACTTCCCGGGGTGAAGAAACCCTTTTTGAGAACTCAGAGTGAGTAAATTGGCCATTTTCATGCACTTTTAACCATTCCATAAATCTTGTGTTTTGGGCCCCTGGAAGCATGAAAATCACTTTAAACATGCTAATTTTAGCTCTAACACTGATGATCCACCTACAAATGTGAACTGACGTTCAAAAATAAAACATTTGAAAACGGACCATTTTCCACATTTCTGAAGCATGACGTAATGGGGGGGTGTTATCTCTTTTGTCGAAAATCAGCCGTTTTTGCTCGAACATTAAATGCCTCCAAATGGTATTTAATTAACTTCCTGAGCCCCTGGAAGCATGAAAATCACTTTAAACATGCTAATTTTAGCTCTAACACTGATGATCCACCTACAAATGTGAACTGACGTTCAAAAATAAAACATTTGAAAACGGACCATTTTCCACATTTCTGAAGCATGACGTAATGGGGGGGTGTTATCTCTTTTGTCGAAAATCAGCCGTTTTTGCTCGAACATTAAATGCCTCCAAATGGTATTTAATTAACTTCCCGAGCCCCTGGAAGCATGAAAATCACTTTAAACATGCTAATTTTAGCTCTAACACTGATGATCCACCTACAAATGTGAACTGACGTTCAAAAATAAAACATTTGAAAACGGACCATTTTCCACATTTCTGAAGCATGACGTAATGGGGGGGTGTTATCTCTTTTGTCGAAAATCAGCCGTTTTTGCTCGAACATTAAATGCCTCCAAATGGTATTTAATTAACTTCCCGGGGTGAAGAAACCCTTTTTGAGAACTCAGAGTGAGTAAATTGGCCATTTTCATGCACTTTTAACCATTCCATAAATCTTGTGTTTTGGGCCCCTGGAAGCATGAAAATCACTTTAAACATGCTAATTTTAGCTCTAACACTGATGATCCACCTACAAATGTGAACTGACGTTCAAAAATAAAACATTTGAAAACGGACCATTTTCCACATTTCTGAAGCATGACGTAATGGGGGGGTGTTATCTCTTTTGTCGAAAATCAGCAGTTTTTGCTCGAACATTAAATGCCTCCAAATGGTATTTAATTAACTTCCCGAGCCCCTGGAAGCATGAAAATCACTTTAAACATGCTAATTTTAGCTCTAACACTGATGATCCACCTACAAATGTGAACTGACGTTCAAAAATAAAACATTTGAAAACGGACCATTTTCCACATTTCTGAAGCATGACGTAATGGGGGGGTGTTATCTCTTTTGTCGAAAATCAGCCGTTTTTGCTCGAACATTAAATGCCTCCAAATGGTATTTAATTAACTTCCCGAGCCCCTGGAAGCATGAAAATCACTTTAAACATGCTAATTTTAGCTCTAACACTGATGATCCACCTACAAATGTGAACTGACGTTCAAAAATAAAACATTTGAAAACGGACCATTTTCCACATTTCTGAAGCATGACGTAATGGGGGGGTGTTATCTCTTTTGTCGAAAATCAGCCGTTTTTGCTCGAACATTAAATGCCTCCAAATGGTATTTAATTAACTTCCCGAGCCCCTGGAAGCATGAAAATCACTTTAAACATGCTAATTTTAGCTCTAACACTGATGATCCACCTACAAATGTGAACTGACGTTCAAAAATAAAACATTTGAAAACGGACCATTTTCCACATTTCTGAAGCATGACGTAATGGGGGGGTGTTATCTCTTTTGTCGAAAATCAGCCGTTTTTGCTCGAACATTAAATGCCTCCAAATGGTATTTAATTAACTTCCCGGGGTGAAGAAACCCTTTTTGAGAACTCAGAGTGAGTAAATTGGCCATTTTCATGCACTTTTAACCATTCCATAAATCTTGTGTTTTGGGCCCCTGGAAGCATGAAAATCACTTTAAACATGCTAATTTTAGCTCTAACACTGATGATCCACCTACAAATGTGAACTGACGTTCAAAAATAAAACATTTGAAAACGGACCATTTTCCACATTTCTGAAGCATGACGTAATGGGGGGGTGTTATCTCTTTTGTCGAAAATCAGCCGTTTTTGCTCGAACATTAAATGCCTCCAAATGGTATTTAATTAACTTCCCGAGCCCCTGGAAGCATGAAAATCACTTTAAACATGCTAATTTTAGCTCTAACACTGATGATCCACCTACAAATGTGAACTGACGTTCAAAAATAAAACATTTGAAAACGGACCATTTTCCACATTTCTGAAGCATGACGTAATGGGGGGGTGTTATCTCTTTTGTCGAAAATCAGCCGTTTTTGCTCAAACATTAAATGCCTCCAAATGGTATTTAATTAACTTCCCGAGCCCCTGGAAGCATGAAAATCACTTTAAACATGCTAATTTTAGCTCTAACACTGATGATCCACCTACAAATGTGAACTGACGTTCAAAAATAAAACATTTGAAAACGGACCATTTTCCACATTTCTGAAGCATGACGTAATGGGGGGTGTTATCTCTTTTGTCGAAAATCAGCCGTTTTTGCTCGAACATTAAATGCCTCCAAATGGTATTTAATTAACTTCCCGGGGTGAAGAAACCCTTTTTGAGAACTCAGAGTGAGTAAATTGGCCATTTTCATGCACTTTTAACCATTCCATAAATCTTGTGTTTTGGGCCCCTGGAAGCATGAAAATCACTTTAAACATGCTAATTTTAGCTCTAACACTGATGATCCACCTACAAATGTGAACTGACGTTCAAAAATAAAACATTTGAAAACGGACCATTTTCCACATTTCTGAAGCATGACGTAATGGGGGGGTGTTATCTCTTTTGTCGAAAATCAGCCGTTTTTGCTCGAACATTAAATGCCTCCAAATGGTATTTAATTAACTTCCCGGGGTGAAGAAACCCTTTTTGAGAACTCAGAGTGAGTAAATTGGCCATTTTCATGCACTTTTAACCATTCCATAAATCTTGTGTTTTGGGCCCCTGGAAGCATGAAAATCACTTTAAACATGCTAATTTTAGCTCTAACACTGATGATCCACCTACAAATGTGAACTGACGTTCAAAAATAAAACATTTGAAAACGGACCATTTTCCACATTTCTGAAGCATGATGTAATGGGGGGGTGTTATCTCTTTTGTCGAAAATCAGCCGTTTTTGCTCGAACATTAAATGCCTCCAAATGGTATTTAATTAACTTCCCGGGGTGAAGAAACCCTTTTTGAGAACTCAGAGTGAGTAAATTGGCCATTTTCATGCACTTTTAACCATTCCATAAATATTGTGTTTTGGGCCCCTGGAAGCATGAAAATCACTTTAAACATGGTAATTTTAGCTCTAACACTGATGATCCACCTACAAATGTGAACTGACGTTCAAAAATAAAACATTTGAAAACGGACCATTTTCCACATTTCTGAAGCATGACGTAATGGGGGGGTGTTATCTCTTTTGTCGAAAATCAGCCGTTTTTGCTCGAACATTAAATGCCTCCAAATGGTATTTAATTAACTTCCCGAGCCCCTGGAAGCATGAAAATCACTTTAAACATGCTAATTTTAGCTCTAACACTGATGATCCACCTACAAATGTGAACTGACGTTCAAAAATAAAACATTTGAAAACGGACCATTTTCCACATTTCTGAAGCATGACGTAATGGGGGGGTGTTATCTCTTTTGTCGAAAATCAGCCGTTTTTGCTCGAACATTAAATGCCTCCAAATGGTATTTAATTAACTTCCCGAGCCCCTGGAAGCATGAAAATCACTTTAAACATGCTAATTTTAGCTCTAACACTGATGATCCACCTACAAATGTGAACTGACGTTCAAAAATAAAACATTTGAAAACGGACCATTTTCCACATTTCTGAAGCATGACGTAATGGGGGGGTGTTATCTCTTTTGTCGAAAATCAGCCGTTTTTGCTCGAACATTAAATGCCTCCAAATGGTATTTAATTAACTTCCCGAGCCCCTGGAAGCATGAAAATCACTTTAAACATGCTAATTTTAGCTCTAACACTGATGATCCACCTACAAATGTGAACTGACGTTCAAAAATAAAACATTTGAAAACGGACCATTTTCCACATTTCTGAAGCATGACGTAATGGGGGGGTGTTATCTCTTTTGTCGAAAATCAGCCGTTTTTGCTCGAACATTAAATGCCTCCAAATGGTATTTAATTAACTTCCCGAGCCCCTGGAAGCATGAAAATCACTTTAAACATGCTAATTTTAGCTCTAACACTGATGATCCACCTACAAATGTGAACTGACGTTCAAAAATAAAACATTTGAAAACGGACCATTTTCCACATTTCTGAAGCATGACGTAATGGGGGGGTGTTATCTCTTTTGTCGAAAATCAGCCGTTTTTGCTCGAACATTAAATGCCTCCAAATGGTATTTAATTAACTTCCCGAGCCCCTGGAAGCATGAAAATCACTTTAAACATGCTAATTTTAGCTCTAACACTTATGATCCACCTACAAATGTGAACTGACGTTCAAAAATAAAACATTTGAAAACGGACCATTTTCCACATTTCTGAAGCATGACGTAATGGGGGGGTGTTATCTCTTTTGTCGAAAATCAGCCGTTTTTGCTCGAACATTAAATGCCTCCAAATGGTATTTAATTAACTTCCCGAGCCCCTGGAAGCATGAAAATCACTTTAAACATGCTAATTTTAGCTCTAACACTGATGATCCACCTACAAATGTGAACTGACGTTCAAAAATAAAACATTTGAAAACGGACCATTTTCCACATTTCTGAAGCATGACGTAATGGGGGGGTGTTATCTCTTTTGTCGAAAATCAGCCGTTTTTGCTCGAACATTAAATGCCTCCAAATGGTATTTAATTAACTTCCCGAGCCCCTGGAAGCATGAAAATCACTTTAAACATGCTAATTTTAGCTCTAACACTGATGATCCACCTACAAATGTGAACTGACGTTCAAAAATAAAACATTTGAAAACGGACCATTTTCCACATTTCTGAAGCATGACGTAATGGGGGGGTGTTATCTCTTTTGTCGAAAATCAGCCGTTTTTGCTCGAACATTAAATGCCTCCAAATGGTATTTAATTAACTTCCCGAGCCCCTGGAAGCATGAAAATCACTTTAAACATGCTAATTTTAGCTCTAACACTGATGATCCACCTACAAATGTGAACTGACGTTCAAAAATAAAACATTTGAAAACGGACCATTTTCCACATTTCTGAAGCATGACGTAATGGGGGGTGTTATCTCTTTTGTCGAAAATCAGCCGTTTTTGCTCGAACATTAAATGCCTCCAAATGGTATTTAATTAACTTCCCGAGCCCCTGGAAGCATGAAAATCACTTTAAACATGCTAATTTTAGCTCTAACACTGATGATCCACCTACAAATGTGAACTGACGTTCAAAAATAAAACATTTGAAAACGGACCATTTTCCACATTTCTGAAGCATGACGTAATGGGGGGGTGTTATCTCTTTTGTCGAAAATCAGCCGTTTTTGCTCGAACATTAAATGCCTCCAAATGGTATTTAATTAACTTCCCGGGGTGAAGAAACCCTTTTTGAGAACTCAGAGTGAGTAAATTGGCCATTTTCATGCACTTTTAACCATTCCATAAATCTTGTGTTTTGGGCCCCTGGAAGCATGAAAATCACTTTAAACATGCTAATTTTAGCTCTAACACTGATGATCCACCTACAAATGTGAACTGACGTTCAAAAATAAAACATTTGAAAACGGACCATTTTCCACATTTCTGAAGCATGACGTAATGGGGGGGTGTTATCTCTTTTGTCGAAAATCAGCCGTTTTTGCTCGAACATTAAATGCCTCCAAATGGTATTTAATTAACTTCCCGGGGTGAAGAAACCCTTTTTGAGAACTCAGAGTGAGTAAATTGGCCATTTTCATGCACTTTTAACCATTCCATAAATCTTGTGTTTTGGGCCCCTGGAAGCATGAAAATCACTTTAAACATGCTAATTTTAGCTCTAACACTGATGATCCACCTACAAATGTGAACTGACGTTCAAAAATAAAACATTTGAAAACGGACCATTTTCCACATTTCTGAAGCATGACGTAATGGGGGGGTGTTATCTCTTTTGTCGAAAATCAGCCGTTTTTGCTCGAACATTAAATGCCTCCAAATGGTATTTAATTAACTTCCCGAGCCCCTGGAAGCATGAAAATCACTTTAAACATGCTAATTTTAGCTCTAACACTGATGATCCACCTACAAATGTGAACTGACGTTCAAAAATAAAACATTTGAAAACGGACCATTTTCCACATTTCTGAAGCATGACGTAATGGGGGGGGGTGTTATCTCTTTTGTCGAAAATCAGCCGTTTTTGCTCGAACATTAAATGCCTCCAAATGGTATTTAATTAACTTCCCGAGCCCCTGGAAGCATGAAAATCACTTTAAACATGCTAATTTTAGCTCTAACACTGATGATCCACCTACAAATGTGAACTGACGTTCAAAAATAAAACATTTGAAAACGGACCATTTTCCACATTTCTGAAGCATGACGTAATGGGGGGGTGTTATCTCTTTTGTCGAAAATCAGCCGTTTTTGCTCGAACATTAAATGCCTCCAAATGGTATTTAATTAACTTCCCGAGCCCCTGGAAGCATGAAAATCACTTTAAACATGCTAATTTTAGCTCTAACACTGATGATCCACCTAAAAATGTGAACTGACGTTCAAAAATAAAACATTTGAAAACGGACCATTTTCCACATTTCTGAAGCATGACGTAATGGGGGGGTGTTATCTCTTTTGTCGAAAATCAGCCGTTTTTGCTCGAACATTAAATGCCTCCAAATGGTATTTAATTAACTTCCCGGGGTGAAGAAACCCTTTTTGAGAACTCAGAGTGAGTAAATTGGCCATTTTCATGCACTTTTAACCATTCCATAAATCTTGTGTTTTGGGCCCCTGGAAGCATGAAAATCACTTTAAACATGCTAATTTTAGCTCTAACACTGATGATCCACCTACAAATGTGAACTGACGTTCAAAAATAAAACATTTGAAAACGGACCATTTTCCACATTTCTGAAGCATGACGTAATGGGGGGGTGTTATCTCTTTTGTCGAAAATCAGCCGTTTTTGCTCGAACATTAAATGCCTCCAAATGGTATTTAATTAACTTCCCGAGCCCCTGGAAGCATGAAAATCACTTTAAACATGCTAATTTTAGCTCTAACACTGATGATCCACCTACAAATGTGAACTGACGTTCAAAAATAAAACATTTGAAAACGGACCATTTTCCACATTTCTGAAGCATGACGTAATGGGGGGGTGTTATCTCTTTTGTCGAAAATCAGCCGTTTTTGCTCGAACATTAAATGCCTCCAAATGGTATTTAATTAACTTCCCGGGGTGAAGAAACCCTTTTTGAGAACTCAGAGTGAGTAAATTGGCCATTTTCATGCACTTTTAACCATTCCATAAATCTTGCGTTTTGGGCCCCTGGAAGCATGAAAATCACTTTAAACATGCTAATTTTAGCTCTAACACTGATGATCCACCTACAAATGTGAACTGACGTTCAAAAATAAAACATTTGAAAACGGACCATTTTCCACATTTCTGAAGCATGACGTAATGTGGGGGTGTTATCTCTTTTGTCGAAAATCAGCCATTTTTGCTCGAACATTAAATGCCTCCAAATGGTATTTAATTAACTTCCCGAGCCCCTGGAAGCATGAAAATCACTTTAAACATGCTAATTTTAGCTCTAACACTGATGATCCACCTACAAATGTGAACTGACGTTCAAAAATAAAACATTTGAAAACGGACCATTTTCCACATTTCTGAAGCATGACGTAATGGGGGGGTGTTATCTCTTTTGTCGAAAATCAGCCGTTTTTGCTCGAACATTAAATGCCTCCAAATGGTATTTAATTAACTTCCCGAGCCCCTGGAAGCATGAAAATCACTTTAAACATGCTAATTTTAGCTCTAACACTGATGATCCACCTACAAATGTGAACTGACGTTCAAAAATAAAACATTTGAAAACGGACCATTTTCCACATTTCTGAAGCATGACGTAATGGGGGGGTGTTATCTCTTTTGTCGAAAATCAGCCGTTTTTGCTCGAACATTAAATGCCTCCAAATGGTATTTAATTAACTTCCCGAGCCCCTGGAAGCATGAAAATCACTTTAAACATGCTAATTTTAGCTCTAACACTGATGATCCACCTACAAATGTGAACTGACGTTCAAAAATAAAACATTTGAAAACGGACCATTTTCCACATTTCTGAAGCATGACGTAATGGGGGGGGTGTTATCTCTTTTGTCGAAAATCAGCCGTTTTTGCTCGAACATTAAATGCCTCCAAATGGTATTTAATTAACTTCCCGAGCCCCTGGAAGCATGAAAATCACTTTAAACATGCTAATTTTAGCTCTAACACTGATGATCCACCTACAAATGTGAACTGACGTTCAAAAATAAAACATTTGAAAACGGACCATTTTCCACATTTCTGAAGCATGACGTAATGGGGGGGTGTTATCTCTTTTGTCGAAAATCAGCCGTTTTTGCTCGAACATTAAATGCCTCCAAATGGTATTTAATTAACTTCCCGAGCCCCTGGAAGCATGAAAATCACTTTAAACATGCTAATTTTAGCTCTAACACTGATGATCCACCTACAAATGTGAACTGACGTTCAAAAATAAAACATTTGAAAACGGACCATTTTCCACATTTCTGAAGCATGACGTAATGGGGGGGTGTTATCTCTTTTGTCGAAAATCAGCCGTTTTTGCTCGAACATTAAATGCCTCCAAATGGTATTTAATTAACTTCCCGAGCCCCTGGAAGCATGAAAATCACTTTAAACATGCTAATTTTAGCTCTAACACTGATGATCCACCTACAAATGTGAACTGACGTTCAAAAATAAAACATTTGAAAACGGACCATTTTCCACATTTCTGAAGCATGACGTAATGGGGGGGTGTTATCTCTTTTGTCGAAAATCAGCCGTTTTTGCTCGAACATTAAATGCCTCCAAATGGTATTTAATTAACTTCCCGAGCCCCTGGAAGCATGAAAATCACTTTAAACATGCTAATTTTAGCTCTAACACTGATGATCCACCTACAAATGTGAACTGACGTTCAAAAATAAAACATTTGAAAACGGACCATTTTCCACATTTCTGAAGCATGACGTAATGGGGGGGTGTTATCTCTTTTGTCGAAAATCAGCCGTTTTTGCTCGAACATTAAATGCCTCCAAATGGTATTTAATTAACTTCCCGGGGTGAAGAAACCCTTTTTGAGAACTCAGAGTGAGTAAATTGGCCATTTTCATGCACTTTTAACCATTCCATAAATCTTGTGTTTTGGGCCCCTGGAAGCATGAAAATCACTTTAAACATGCTAATTTTAGCTCTAACACTGATGATCCACCTACAAATGTGAACTGACGTTCAAAAATAAAACATTTGAAAACGGACCATTTTCCACATTTCTGAAGCATGACGTAATGGGGGGGTGTTATCTCTTTTGTCGAAAATCAGCCGTTTTTGCTCGAACATTAAATGCCTCCAAATGGTATTTAATTAACTTCCCGAGCCCCTGGAAGCATGAAAATCACTTTAAACATGCTAATTTTAGCTCTAACACTGATGATCCACCTACAAATGTGAACTGACGTTCAAAAATAAAACATTTGAAAACGGACCATTTTCCACATTTCTGAAGCATGACGTAATGGGGGGGTGTTATCTCTTTTGTCGAAAATCAGCCGTTTTTGCTCTAACATTAAATGCCTCCAAATGGTATTTAATTAACTTCCCGAGCCCCTGGAAGCATGAAAATCACTTTAAACATGCTAATTTTAGCTCTAACACTGATGATCCACCTACAAATGTGAACTGACGTTCAAAAATAAAACATTTGAAAACGGACCATTTTCCACATTTCTGAAGCATGACGTAATGGGGGGGTGTTATCTCTTTTGTCGAAAATCAGCCGTTTTTGCTCGAACATTAAATGCCTCCAAATGGTATTTAATTAACTTCCCGGGGTGAAGAAACCCTTTTTGAGAACTCAGAGTGAGTAAATTGGCCATTTTCATGCACTTTTAACCATTCCATAAATCTTGTGTTTTGGGCCCCTGGAAGCATGAAAATCACTTTAAACATGCTAATTTTAGCTCTAACACTGATGATCCACCTACAAATGTGAACTGACGTTCAAAAATAAAACATTTGAAAACGGACCATTTTCCACATTTCTGAAGCATGACGTAATGGGGGGGTGTTATCTCTTTTGTCGAAAATCAGCCATTTTTGCTCGAACATTAAATGCCTCCAAATGGTATTTAATTAACTTCCCGAGCCCCTGGAAGCATGAAAATCACTTTAAACATGCTAATTTTAGCTCTAACACTGATGATCCACCTACAAATGTGAACTGACGTTCAAAAATAAAACATTTGAAAACGGACCATTTTCCACATTTCTGAAGCATGACGTAATGGGGGGGTGTTATCTCTTTTGTCGAAAATCAGCTGTTTTTGCTCGAACATTAAATGCCTCCAAATGGTATTTAATTAACTTCCCGAGCCCCTGGAAGCATGAAAATCACTTTAAACATGCTAATTTTAGCTCTAACACTGATGATCCACCTACAAATGTGAACTGACGTTCAAAAATAAAACATTTGAAAACGGACCATTTTCCACATTTCTGAAGCATGACGTAATGGGGGGGTGTTATCTCTTTTGTCGAAAATCAGCCGTTTTTGCTCGAACATTAAATGCCTCCAAATGGTATTTAATTAACTTCCCGAGCCCCTGGAAGCATGAAAATCACTTTAAACATGCTAATTTTAGCTCTAACACTGATGATCCACCTACAAATGTGAACTGACGTTCAAAAATAAAACATTTGAAAACGGACCATTTTCCACATTTCTGAAGCATGACGTAATGGGGGGGTGTTATCTCTTTTGTCGAAAATCAGCCGTTTTTGCTCGAACATTAAATGCCTCCAAATGGTATTTAATTAACTTCCCGAGCCCCTGGAAGCATGAAAATCACTTTAAACATGCTAATTTTAGCTCTAACACTGATGATCCACCTACAAATGTGAACTGACGTTCAAAAATAAAACATTTGAAAACGGACCATTTTCCACATTTCTGAAGCATGACGTAATGGGGGGGTGTTATCTCTTTTGTCGAAAATCAGCCGTTTTTGCTCGAACATTAAATGCCTCCAAATGGTATTTAATTAACTTCCCGAGCCCCTGGAAGCATGAAAATCACTTTAAACATGCTAATTTTAGCTCTAACACTGATGATCCACCTACAAATGTGAACTGACGTTCAAAAATAAAACATTTGAAAACGGACCATTTTCCACATTTCTGAAGCATGACGTAATGGGGGGGTGTTATCTCTTTTGTCGAAAATCAGCCGTTTTTGCTCGAACATTAAATGCCTCCAAATGGTATTTAATTAACTTCCCGAGCCCCTGGAAGCATGAAAATCACTTTAAACATGCTAATTTTAGCTCTAACACTGATGATCCACCTACAAATGTGAACTGACGTTCAAAAATAAAACATTTGAAAACGGACCATTTTCCACATTTCTGAAGCATGACGTAATGGGGGGGTGTTATCTCTTTTGTCGAAAATCAGCCGTTTTTGCTCGAACATTAAATGCCTCCAAATGGTATTTAATTAACTTCCCGAGCCCCTGGAAGCATGAAAATCACTTTAAACATGCTAATTTTAGCTCTAACACTGATGATCCACCTACAAATGTGAACTGACGTTCAAAAATAAAACATTTGAAAACGGACCATTTTCCACATTTCTGAAGCATGACGTAATGGGGGGGTGTTATCTCTTTTGTCGAAAATCAGCCGTTTTTGCTCGAACATTAAATGCCTCCAAATGGTATTTAATTAACTTCCCAGGGTGAAGAAACCCTTTTTGAGAACTCAGAGTGAGTAAATTGGCCATTTTCATGCACTTTTAACCATTCCATAAATCTTGTGTTTTGGGCCCCTGGAAGCATGAAAATCACTTTAAACATGCTAATTTTAGCTCTAACACTGATGATCCACCTACAAATGTGAACTGACGTTCAAAAATAAAACATTTGAAAACGGACCATTTTCCACATTTCTGAAGCATGACGTAATGGGGGGGTGTTATCTCTTTTGTCGAAAATCAGCCGTTTTTGCTCGAACATTAAATGCCTCCAAATGGTATTTAATTAACTTCCCGAGCCCCTGGAAGCATGAAAATCACTTTAAACATGCTAATTTTAGCTCTAACACTGATGATCCACCTACAAATGTGAACTGACGTTCAAAAATAAAACATTTGAAAACGGACCATTTTCCACATTTCTGAAGCATGACGTAATGGGGGGGTGTTATCTCTTTTGTCGAAAATCAGCCGTTTTTGCTCGAACATTAAATGCCTCCAAATGGTATTTAATTAACTTCCCGGGGTGAAGAAACCCTTTTTGAGAACTCAGAGTGAGTAAATTGGCCATTTTCATGCACTTTTAAACATTCCATAAATCTTGTGTTTTGGGCCCCTGGAAGCATGAAAATCACTTTAAACATGCTAATTTTAGCTCTAACACTGATGATCCACCTACAAATGTGAACTGACGTTCAAAAATAAAACATTTGAAAACGGACCATTTTCCACATTTCTGAAGCATGACGTAATGGGGGGTGTTATCTCTTTTGTCGAAAATCAGCCATTTTTGCTCGAACATTAAATGCCTCCAAATGGTATTTAATTAACTTCCTGAGCCCCTGGAAGCATGAAAATCACTTTAAACATGCTAATTTTAGCTCTAACACTGATGATCCACCTACAAATGTGAACTGACGTTCAAAAATAAAACATTTGAAAACGGACCATTTTCCACATTTCTGAAGCATGATGTAATGGGGGGGTGTTATCTCTTTTGTCGAAAATCAGCCGTTTTTGCTCGAACATTAAATGCCTCCAAATGGTATTTAATTAACTTCCCGAGCCCCTGGAAGCATGAAAATCACTTTAAACATGCTAATTTTAGCTCTAACACTGATGATCCACCTACAAATGTGAACTGACGTTCAAAAATAAAACATTTGAAAACGGACCATTTTCCACATTTCTGAAGCATGACGTAATGGGGGGGTGTTATCTCTTTTGTCGAAAATCAGCCGTTTTTGCTCGAACATTAAATGCCTCCAAATGGTATTTAATTAACTTCCCGAGCCCCTGGAAGCATGAAAATCACTTTAAACATGCTAATTTTAGCTCTAACACTGATGATCCACCTACAAATGTGAACTGACGTTCAAAAATAAAACATTTGAAAACGGACCATTTTCCACATTTCTGAAGCATGACGTAATGGGGGGGTGTTATCTCTTTTGTCGAAAATCAGCCGTTTTTGCTCGAACATTAAATGCCTCCAAATGGTATTTAATTAACTTCCCGAGCCCCTGGAAGCATGAAAATCACTTTAAACATGCTAATTTTAGCTCTAACACTGATGATCCACCTACAAATGTGAACTGACGTTCAAAAATAAAACATTTGAAAACGGACCATTTTCCACATTTCTGAAGCATGACGTAATGGGGGGGTGTTATCTCTTTTGTCGAAAATCAGCCGTTTTTGCTCGAACATTAAATGCCTCCAAATGGTATTTAATTAACTTCCCGAGCCCCTGGAAGCATGAAAATCACTTTAAACATGCTAATTTTAGCTCTAACACTGATGATCCACCTACAAATGTGAACTGACGTTCAAAAATAAAACATTTGAAAACGGACCATTTTCCACATTTCTGAAGCATGACGTAATGGGGGGGTGTTATCTCTTTTGTCGAAAATCAGCCGTTTTTGCTCGAACATTAAATGCCTCCAAATGGTATTTAATTAACTTCCCGAGCCCCTGGAAGCATGAAAATCACTTTAAACATGCTAATTTTAGCTCTAACACTGATGATCCACCTACAAATGTGAACTGACGTTCAAAAATAAAACATTTGAAAACGGACCATTTTCCACATTTCTGAAGCATGACGTAATGGGGGGGTGTTATCTCTTTTGTCGAAAATAAGCCGTTTTTGCTCGAACATTAAATGCCTCCAAATGGTATTTAATTAACTTCCCGGGGTGAAGAAACCCTTTTTGAGAACTCAGAGTGAGTAAATTGGCCATTTTCATGCACTTTTAACCATTCCATAAATCTTGTGTTTTGGGCCCCTGGAAGCATGAAAATCACTTTAAACATGCTAATTTTAGCTCTAACACTGATGATCCACCTACAAATGTGAACTGACGTTCAAAAATAAAACATTTGAAAACGGACCATTTTCCACATTTCTGAAGCATGACGTAATGGGGGGGTGTTATCTCTTTTGTCGAAAATCAGCCGTTTTTGCTCGAACATTAAATGCCTCCAAATGGTATTTAATTAACTTCCCGAGCCCCTGGAAGCATGAAAATCACTTTAAACATGCTAATTTTAGCTCTAACACTGATGATCCACCTACAAATGTGAACTGACGTTCAAAAATAAAACATTTGAAAACGGACCATTTTCCACATTTCTGAATCATGACGTAATGGGGGGGTGTTATCTCTTTTGTCGAAAATCAGCCGTTTTTGCTCGAACATTAAATGCCTCCAAATGGTATTTAATTAACTTCCCGAGCCCCTGCAAGCATGAAAATCACTTTAAACATGCTAATTTTAGCTCTAACACTGATGATCCACCTACAAATGTGAACTGACGTTCAAAAATAAAACATTTGAAAACGGACCATTTTCCACATTTCTGAAGCATGACGTAATGGGGGGGTGTTATCTCTTTTGTCGAAAATCAGCCGTTTTTGCTCGAACATTAAATGCCTCCAAATGGTATTTAATTAACTTCCCGAGCCCCTGGAAGCATGAAAATCATTTTAAACATGCTAATTTTAGCTCTAACACTGATGATCCACCTACAAATGTGAACTGACGTTCAAAAATAAAACATTTGAAAACGGACCATTTTCCACATTTCTGAAGCATGACGTAATGGGGGGGTGTTATCTCTTTTGTCGAAAATCAGCCGTTTTTGCTCGAACATTAAATGCCTCCAAATGGTATTTAATTAACTTCCCGAGCCCCTGGAAGCATGAAAATCACTTTAAACATGCTAATTTTAGCTCTAACACTGATGATCCACCTACAAATGTGAACTGACGTTCAAAAATAAAACATTTGAAAACGGACCATTTTCCACATTTCTGAAGCATGACGTAATGGGGGGGTGTTATCTCTTTTGTCGAAAATCAGCCGTTTTTGCTCGAACATTAAATGCCTCCAAATGGTATTTAATTAACTTCCCGGGGTGAAGAAACCCTTTTTGAGAACTCAGAGTGAGTAAATTGGCCATTTTCATGCACTTTTAACCATTCCATAAATCTTGTGTTTTGGGCCCCTGGAAGCATGAAAATCACTTTAAACATGCTAATTTTAGCTCTAACACTGATGATCCACCTACAAATGTGAACTGACGTTCAAAAATAAAACATTTGAAAACGGACCATTTTCCACATTTCTGAAGCATGACGTAATGGGGGGGTGTTATCTCTTTTGTCGAAAATCAGCCGTTTTTGCTCGAACATTAAATGCCTCCAAATGGTATTTAATTAACTTCCCGAGCCCCTGGAAGCATGAAAATCACTTTAAACATGCTAATTTTAGCTCTAACACTGATGATCCACCTACAAATGTGAACTGACGTTCAAAAATAAAACATTTGAAAACGGACCATTTTCCACATTTCTGAAGCATGACGTAATGGGGGGGTGTTATCTCTTTTGTCGAAAATCAGCCGTTTTTGCTCGAACATTAAATGCCTCCAAATGGTATTTAATTAACTTCCCGAGCCCCTGGAAGCATGAAAATCACTTTAAACATGCTAATTTTAGCTCTAACACTGATGATCCACCTACAAATGTGAACTGACGTTCAAAAATAAAACATTTGAAAACGGACCATTTTCCACATTTCTGAAGCATGACGTAATGGGGGGGTGTTATCTCTTTTGTCGAAAATCAGCCGTTTTTGCTCGAACATTAAATGCCTCCAAATGGTATTTAATTAACTTCCCGAGCCCCTGGAAGCATGAAAATCACTTTAAACATGCTAATTTTAGCTCTAACACTGATGATCCACCTACAAATGTGAACTGACGTTCAAAAATAAAACATTTGAAAACGGACCATTTTCCACATTTCTGAAGCATGACGTAATGGGGGGGTGTTATCTCTTTTGTCGAAAATCAGCCGTTTTTGCTCGAACATTAAATGCCTCCAAATGGTATTTAATTAACTTCCCGAGCCCCTGGAAGCATGAAAATCACTTTAAACATGCTAATTTTAGCTCTAACACTGATGATCCACCTACAAATGTGAACTGACGTTCAAAAATAAAACATTTGAAAACGGACCATTTTCCACATTTCTGAAGCATGACGTAATGGGGGGGTGTTATCTCTTTTGTCGAAAATCAGCCGTTTTTGCTCGAACATTAAATGCCTCCAAATGGTATTTAATTAACTTCCCGAGCCCCTGGAAGCATGAAAATCACTTTAAACATGCTAATTTTAGCTCTAACACTGATGATCCACCTACAAATGTGAACTGACGTTCAAAAATAAAACATTTGAAAACGGACCATTTTCCACATTTCTGAAGCATGACGTAATGGGGGGGTGTTATCTCTTTTGTCGAAAATCAGCCGTTTTTGCTCGAACATTAAATGCCTCCAAATGGTATTTAATTAACTTCCCGAGCCCCTGGAAGCATGAAAATCACTTTAAACATGCTAATTTTAGCTCTAACACTGATGATCCACCTACAAATGTGAACTGACGTTCAAAAATAAAACATTTGAAAACGGACCATTTTCCACATTTCTGAAGCATGACGTAATGGGGGGGTGTTATCTCTTTTGTCGAAAATCAGCCGTTTTTGCTCGAACATTAAATGCCTCCAAATGGTATTTAATTAACTTCCCGAGCCCCTGGAAGCATGAAAATCACTTTAAACATGCTAATTTTAGCTCTAACACTGATGATCCACCTACAAATGTGAACTGACGTTCAAAAATAAAACATTTGAAAACGGACCATTTTCCACATTTCTGAAGCATGACGTAATGGGGGGTGTTATCTCTTTTGTCGAAAATCAGCCGTTTTTGCTCGAACATTAAATGCCTCCAAATGGTATTTAATTAACTTCCCGAGCCCCTGGAAGCATGAAAATCACTTTAAACATGCTAATTTTAGCTCTAACACTGATGATCCACCTACAAATGTGAACTGACGTTCAAAAATAAAACATTTGAAAACGGACCATTTTCCACATTTCTGAAGCATGACGTAATGGGGGGGTGTTATCTCTTTTGTCGAAAATCAGCCGTTTTTGCTCGAACATTAAATGCCTCCAAATGGTATTTAATTAACTTCCCGGGGTGAAGAAACCCTTTTTGAGAACTCAGAGTGAGTAAATTGGCCATTTTCATGCACTTTTAACCATTCCATAAATCTTGTGTTTTGGGCCCCTGGAAGCATGAAAATCACTTTAAACATGCTAATTTTAGCTCTAACACTGATGATCCACCTACAAATGTGAACTGACGTTCAAAAATAAAACATTTGAAAACGGACCATTTTCCACATTTCTGAAGCATGACGTAATGGGGGGGTGTTATCTCTTTTGTCGAAAATCAGCCGTTTTTGCTCGAACATTAAATGCCTCCAAATGGTATTTAATTAACTTCCCGGGGTGAAGAAACCCTTTTTGAGAACTCAGAGTGAGTAAATTGGCCATTTTCATGCACTTTTAACCATTCCATAAATCTTGTGTTTTGGGCCCCTGGAAGCATGAAAATCACTTTAAACATGCTAATTTTAGCTCTAACACTGATGATCCACCTACAAATGTGAACTGACGTTCAAAAATAAAACATTTGAAAATGGACCATTTTCCACATTTCAGAAGCATGACGTAATGGGGGGGTGTTATCTCTTTTGTCGAAAATCAGCCGTTTTTGCTCGAACATTAAATGCCTCCAAATGGTATTTAATTAACTTCCCGGGGTGAAGAAACCCTTTTTGAGAACTCAGAGTGAGTAAATTGGCCATTTTCATGCACTTTTAACCATTCCATAAATCTTGTGTTTTGGGCCCCTGGAAGCATGAAAATCACTTTAAACATGCTAATTTTAGCTCTAACACTGATGATCCACCTACAAATGTGAAATGACGTTCAAAAATAAAACATTTGAAAATGGACCATTTTCCACATTTCTGAAGCATGACGTAATGGGGGGGTGTTATCTCTTTTGTCGAAAATCAGCCGTTTTTGCTCGAACATTAAATGCCTCCAAATGGTATTTAATTAACTTCCCGGGGTGAAGAAACCCTTTTTGAGAACTCAGAGTGAGTAAATTGGCCATTTTCATGCACTTTTAACCATTCCATAAATCTTGTGTTTTGGGCCCCTGGAAGCATGAAAATCACTTTAAACATGCTAATTTTAGCTCTAACACTGATGATCCACCTACAAATGTGAACTGACGTTCAAAAATAAAACATTTGAAAATGGACCATTTTCCACATTTCAGAAGCATGACGTAATGGGGGGGTGTTATCTCTTTTGTCGAAAATCAGCCGTTTTTGCTCGAACATTAAATGCCTCCAAATGGTATTTAATTAACTTCCCGGGGTGAAGAAACCCTTTTTGAGAACTCAGAGTGAGTAAATTGGCCATTTTCATGCACTTTTAACCATTCCATAAATCTTGTGTTTTGGGCCCCTGGAAGCATGAAAATCACTTTAAACATGCTAATTTTAGCTCTAACACTGATGATCCACCTACAAATGTGAAATGACGTTCAAAAATAAAACATTTGAAAACGGACCATTTTCCACATTTCTGAAGCATGACGTAATGGGGGGGTGTTATCTCTTTTGTCGAAAATCAGCCGTTTTTGCTCGAACATTAAATGCCTCCAAAAGGTATTTAATTAACTTCCCGAGCCCCTGGAAGCATGAAAATCACTTTAAACATGCTAATTTTAGCTCTAACACTGATGATCCACCTACAAATGTGAACTGACGTTCAAAAATAAAACATTTGAAAACGGACCATTTTCCACATTTCTGAAGCATGACGTAATGGGGGGGTGTTATCTCTTTTGTCGAAAATCAGCCGTTTTTGCTCGAACATTAAATGCCTCCAAATGGTATTTAATTAACTTCCCGGGGTGAAGAAACCCTTTTTGAGAACTCAGAGTGAGTAAATTGGCCATTTTCATGCACTTTTAACCATTCCATAAATCTTGTGTTTTGGGCCCCTGGAAGCATGAAAATAACTTTAAACATGCTAATTTTAGCTCTAACACTGATGATCCACCTACAAATGTGAACTGACGTTCAAAAATAAAACATTTGAAAACGGACCATTTTCCACATTTCTGAAGCATGACGTAATGGGGGGGTGTTATCTCTTTTGTCGAAAATCAGCCGTTTTTGCTCGAACATTAAATGCCTCCAAATGGTATTTAATTAACTTCCCGAGCCCCTGGAAGCATGAAAATCACTTTAAACATGCTAATTTTAGCTCTAACACTGATGATCCACCTACAAATGTGAACTGACGTTCAAAAATAAAACATTTGAAAACGGACCATTTTCCACATTTCTGAAGCATGACGTAATGGGGGGGTGTTATCTCTTTTGTCGAAAATCAGCCGTTTTTGCTCGAACATTAAATGCCTCCAAATGGTATTTAATTAACTTCCCGGGGTGAAGAAACCCTTTTTGAGAACTCAGAGTGAGTAATTTGGCCATTTTCATGCACTTTTAACCATTCCATAAATCTTGTGTTTTGGGCCCCTGGAAGCATGAAAATCACTTTAAACATGCTAATTTTAGCTCTAACACTGATGATCCACCTACAAATGTGAACTGACGTTCAAAAATAAAACATTTGAAAACGGACCATTTTCCACATTTCTGAAGCATGACGTAATGGGGGGGTGTTATCTCTTTTGTCGAAAATCAGCCGTTTTTGCTCGAACATTAAATGCCTCCAAATGGTATTTAATTAACTTCCCGGGGTGAAGAAACCCTTTTTGAGAACTCAGAGTGAGTAAATTGGCCATTTTCATGCACTTTTAACCATTCCATAAATCTTGTGTTTTGGGCCCCTGGAAGCATGAAAATCACTTTAAACATGCTAATTTTAGCTCTAACACTGATGATCCACCTACAAATGTGAACTGACGTTCAAAAATAAAACATTTGAAAACGGACCATTTTCCACATTTCTGAAGCATGACGTAATGGGGGGGTGTTATCTCTTTTGTCGAAAATCAGCTGTTTTTGCTCGAACATTAAATGCCTCCAAATGGTATTTAATTAACTTCCCGAGCCCCTGGAAGCATGAAAATCACTTTAAACATGCTAATTTTAGCTCTAACACTGATGATCCACCTACAAATGTGAACTGACGTTCAAAAATAAAACATTTGAAAACGGACCATTTTCCACATTTCTGAAGCATGACGTAATGGGGGGGTGTTATCTCTTTTGTCGAAAATCAGCCGTTTTTGCTCGAACATTAAATGCCTCCAAATGGTATTTAATTAACTTCCCGAGCCCCTGGAAGCATGAAAATCACTTTAAACATGCTAATTTTAGCTCTAACACTGATGATCCACCTACAAATGTGAACTGACGTTCAAAAATAAAACATTTGAAAACGGACCATTTTCCACATTTCTGAAGCATGACGTAATGGGGGGGTGTTATCTCTTTTGTCGAAAATCAGCTGTTTTTGCTCGAACATTAAATGCCTCCAAATGGTATTTAATTAACTTCCCGAGCCCCTGGAAGCATGAAAATCACTTTAAACATGCTAATTTTAGCTCTAACACTGATGATCCACCTACAAATGTGAACTGACGTTCAAAAATAAAACATTTGAAAACGGACCATTTTCCACATTTCTGAAGCATGACGTAATGGGGGGGTGTTATCTCTTTTGTCGAAAATCAGCCGTTTTTGCTCGAACATTAAATGCCTCCAAATGGTATTTAATTAACTTCCCGAGCCCCTGGAAGCATGAAAATCACTTTAAACATGCTAATTTTAGCTCTAACACTGATGATCCACCTACAAATGTGAACTGACGTTCAAAAATAAAACATTTGAAAACGGACCATTTTCCACATTTCTGAAGCATGACGTAATGGGGGGGTGTTATCTCTTTTGTCGAAAATCAGCCGTTTTTGCTCGAACATTAAATGCCTCCAAATGGTATTTAATTAACTTCCCGAGCCCCTGGAAACATGAAAATCACTTTAAACATGCTAATTTTAGCTCTAACACTGATGATCCACCTACAAATGTGAACTGACGTTCAAAAATAAAACATTTGAAAACGGACCATTTTCCACATTTCTGAAGCATGACGTAATGGGGGGGTGTTATCTCTTTTGTCGAAAATCAGCCGTTTTTGCTCGAACATTAAATGCCTCCAAATGGTATTTAATTAACTTCCCGAGCCCCTGGAAGCATGAAAATCACTTTAAACATGCTAATTTTAGCTCTAACACTGATGATCCACCTACAAATGTGAACTGACGTTCAAAAATAAAACATTTGAAAACGGACCATTTTCCACATTTCTGAAGCATGACGTAATGGGGGGGTGTTATCTCTTTTGTCGAAAATCAGCCGTTTTTGCTCGAACATTAAATGCCTCCAAATGGTATTTAATTAACTTCCCGAGCCCCTGGAAGCATGAAAATCACTTTAAACATGCTAATTTTAGCTCTAACACTGATGATCCACCTACAAATGTGAACTGACGTTCAAAAATAAAACATTTGAAAACGGACCATTTTCCACATTTCTGAAGCATGACGTAATGGGGGGGTGTTATCTCTTTTGTCGAAAATCAGCCGTTTTTGCTCGAACATTAAATGCCTCCAAATGGTATTTAATTAACTTCCCGAGCCCCTGGAAGCATGAAAATAACTTTAAACATGCTAATTTTAGCTCTAACACTGATGATCCACCTACAAATGTGAACTGACGTTCAAAAATAAAACATTTGAAAACAGACCATTTTCCACATTTCTGAAGCATGACGTAATGGGGGGGTGTTATCTCTTTTGTCGAAAATCAGCCGTTTTTGCTCGAACATTAAATGCCTCCAAATGGTATTTAATTAACTTCCCGAGCCCCTGGAAGCATGAAAATCACTTTAAACATGCTAATTTTAGCTCTAACACTGATGATCCACCTACAAATGTGAACTGACGTTCAAAAATAAAACATTTGAAAACGGACCATTTTCCACATTTCTGAAGCATGACGTAATGGGGGGGTGTTATCTCTTTTGTCGAAAATCAGCCGTTTTTGCTCGAACATTAAATGCCTCCAAATGGTATTTAATTAACTTCCCGGGGTGAAGAAACCCTTTTTGAGAACTCAGAGTGAGTAAATTGGCCATTTTCATGCACTTTTAACCATTCCATAAATCTTGTGTTTTGGGCCCCTGGAAGCATGAAAATCACTTTAAACATGCTATTTCTGAAGCATGACGTAATGGGGGGGTGTTATCTCTTTTGTCGAAAATCAGCCGTTTTTGCTCGAACATTAAATGCCTCCAAATGGTATTTAATTAACTTCCCGGGGTGAAGAAACCTTTTTGAGAACTCAGAGTGAGTAAATTGGCCATTTTCATGCACTTTTAACCATTCCATAAATCTTGTGTTTTGGGCCCCTGGAAGCATGAAAATCACTTTAAACATGCTAATTTTAGCTCTAACACTGATGATCCACCTACAAATGTGAACTGACGTTCAAAAATAAAACATTTGAAAACGGACCATTTTCCACATTTCTGAAGCATGACGTAATGGGGGGGTGTTATCTCTTTTGTCGAAAATCAGCCGTTTTTTGCTCGAACATTAAATGCCTCCAAATGGTATTTAATTAACTTCCTGAGCCCCTGGAAGCATGAAATCACTTTAAACATGCTAATTTTAGCTCTAACACTGATGATCCACCTACAAATGTGAACTGACGTTCAAAAATAAAACATTTGAAAACGGACCATTTTCCACATTTCTGAAGCATGACGTAATGGGGGGGTGTTATCTCTTTTGTCGAAAATCAGCCGTTTTTGCTCGAACATTAAATGCCTCCAAATGGTATTTAATTAACTTCCCGAGCCCCTGGAAGCATGAAAATCACTTTAAACATGCTAATTTTAGCTCTAACACTGATGATCCACCTACAAATGTGAACTGACGTTCAAAAATAAAACATTTGAAAACGGACCATTTTCCACATTTCTGAAGCATGACGTAATGGGGGGGTGTTATCTCTTTTGTCGAAAATCAGCCGTTTTTGCTCGAACATTAAATGCCTCCAAATGGTATTTAATTAACTTCCCGGGGTGAAGAAACCCTTTTTGAGAACTCAGAGTGAGTAAATTGGCCATTTCATGCACTTTTAACCATTCCATAAATCTTGTGTTTTGGGCCCCTGGAAGCATGAAAATCACTTTAAACATGCTAATTTTAGCTCTAACACTGATGATCCACCTACAAATGTGAACTGACGTTCAAAAATAAAACATTTGAAAACGGACCATTTTCCACATTTCTGAAGCATGACGTAATGGGGGGGTGTTATCTCTTTTGTCGAAAATCAGCAGTTTTTGCTCGAACATTAAATGCCTCCAAATGGTATTTAATTAACTTCCCGAGCCCCTGGAAGCATGAAAATCACTTTAAACATGCTAATTTTAGCTCTAACACTGATGATCCACCTACAAATGTGAACTGACGTTCAAAAATAAAACATTTGAAAACGGACCATTTTCCACATTTCTGAAGCATGACGTAATGGGGGGGTGTTATCTCTTTTGTCGAAAATCAGCCGTTTTTGCTCGAACATTAAATGCCTCCAAATGGTATTTAATTAACTTCCCGAGCCCCTGGAAGCATGAAAATCACTTTAAACATGCTAATTTTAGCTCTAACACTGATGATCCACCTACAAATGTGAACTGACGTTCAAAAATAAAACATTTGAAAACGGACCATTTTCCACATTTCTGAAGCATGACGTAATGGGGGGGTGTTATCTCTTTTGTCGAAAATCAGCCGTTTTTGCTCGAACATTAAATGCCTCCAAATGGTATTTAATTAACTTCCCGGGGTGAAGAAACCCTTTTTGAGAACTCAGAGTGAGTAAATTGGCCATTTTCATGCACTTTTAACCATTCCATAAATCTTGTGTTTTGGGCCCCTGGAAGCATGAAAATCACTTTAAACATGCTAATTTTAGCTCTAACACTGATGATCCACCTACAAATGTGAACTGACGTTCAAAAATAAAACATTTGAAAACGGACCATTTTCCACATTTCTGAAGCATGACGTAATGGGGGGGTGTTATCTCTTTTGTCGAAAATCAGCCGTTTTTGCTCGAACATTAAATGCCTCCAAATGGTATTTAATTAACTTCCCGAGCCCCTGGAAGCATGAAAATCACTTTAAACATGCTAATTTTAGCTCTAACACTGATGATCCACCTACAAATGTGAACTGACGTTCAAAAATAAAACATTTGAAAACGGACCATTTTCCACATTTCTGAAGCATGACGTAATGGGGGGGTGTTATCTCTTTTGTCGAAAATCAGCCGTTTTTGCTCAAACATTAAATGCCTCCAAATGGTATTTAATTAACTTCCCGAGCCCCTGGAAGCATGAAAATCACTTTAAACATGCTAATTTTAGCTCTAACACTGATGATCCACCTACAAATGTGAACTGACGTTCAAAAATAAAACATTTGAAAACGGACCATTTTCCACATTTCTGAAGCATGACGTAATGGGGGGTGTTATCTCTTTTGTCGAAAATCAGCCGTTTTTGCTCGAACATTAAATGCCTCCAAATGGTATTTAATTAACTTCCCGGGGTGAAGAAACCCTTTTTGAGAACTCAGAGTGAGTAAATTGGCCATTTTCATGCACTTTTAACCATTCCATAAATCTTGTGTTTTGGGCCCCTGGAAGCATGAAAATCACTTTAAACATGCTAATTTTAGCTCTAACACTGATGATCCACCTACAAATGTGAACTGACGTTCAAAAATAAAACATTTGAAAACGGACCATTTTCCACATTTCTGAAGCATGACGTAATGGGGGGGTGTTATCTCTTTTGTCGAAAATCAGCCGTTTTTGCTCGAACATTAAATGCCTCCAAATGGTATTTAATTAACTTCCCGGGGTGAAGAAACCCTTTTTGAGAACTCAGAGTGAGTAAATTGGCCATTTTCATGCACTTTTAACCATTCCATAAATCTTGTGTTTTGGGCCCCTGGAAGCATGAAAATCACTTTAAACATGCTAATTTTAGCTCTAACACTGATGATCCACCTACAAATGTGAACTGAGGTTCAAAAATAAAACATTTGAAAACGGACCATTTTCCACATTTCTGAAGCATGATGTAATGGGGGGGTGTTATCTCTTTTGTCGAAAATCAGCCGTTTTTGCTCGAACATTAAATGCCTCCAAATGGTATTTAATTAACTTCCCGGGGTGAAGAAACCCTTTTTGAGAACTCAGAGTGAGTAAATTGGCCATTTTCATGCACTTTTAACCATTCCATAAATATTGTGTTTTGGGCCCCTGGAAGCATGAAAATCACTTTAAACATGCTAATTTTAGCTCTAACACTGATGATCCACCTACAAATGTGAACTGACGTTCAAAAATAAAACATTTGAAAACGGACCATTTTCCACATTTCTGAAGCATGACGTAATGGGGGGGTGTTATCTCTTTTGTCGAAAATCAGCCGTTTTTGCTCGAACATTAAATGCCTCCAAATGGTATTTAATTAACTTCCCGAGCCCCTGGAAGCATGAAAATCACTTTAAACATGCTAATTTTAGCTCTAACACTGATGATCCACCTACAAATGTGAACTGACGTTCAAAAATAAAACATTTGAAAACGGACCATTTTCCACATTTCTGAAGCATGACGTAATGGGGGGGTGTTATCTCTTTTGTCGAAAATCAGCCGTTTTTGCTCGAACATTAAATGCCTCCAAATGGTATTTAATTAACTTCCCGAGCCCCTGGAAGCATGAAAATCACTTTAAACATGCTAATTTTAGCTCTAACACTGATGATCCACCTACAAATGTGAACTGACGTTCAAAAATAAAACATTTGAAAACGGACCATTTTCCACATTTCTGAAGCATGACGTAATGGGGGGGTGTTATCTCTTTTGTCGAAAATCAGCCGTTTTTGCTCGAACATTAAATGCCTCCAAATGGTATTTAATTAACTTCCCGAGCCCCTGGAAGCATGAAAATCACTTTAAACATGCTAATTTTAGCTCTAACACTGATGATCCACCTACAAATGTGAACTGACGTTCAAAAATAAAACATTTGAAAACGGACCATTTTCCACATTTCTGAAGCATGACGTAATGGGGGGGTGTTATCTCTTTTGTCGAAAATCAGCCGTTTTTGCTCGAACATTAAATGCCTCCAAATGGTATTTAATTAACTTCCCGAGCCCCTGGAAGCATGAAAATCACTTTAAACATGCTAATTTTAGCTCTAACACTGATGATCCACCTACAAATGTGAACTGACGTTCAAAAATAAAACATTTGAAAACGGACCATTTTCCACATTTCTGAAGCATGACGTAATGGGGGGGTGTTATCTCTTTTGTCGAAAATCAGCCGTTTTTGCTCGAACATTAAATGCCTCCAAATGGTATTTAATTAACTTCCCGAGCCCCTGGAAGCATGAAAATCACTTTAAACATGCTAATTTTAGCTCTAACACTGATGATCCACCTACAAATGTGAACTGACGTTCAAAAATAAAACATTTGAAAACGGACCATTTTCCACATTTCTGAAGCATGACGTAATGGGGGGGTGTTATCTCTTTTGTCGAAAATCAGCCGTTTTTGCTCGAACATTAAATGCCTCCAAATGGTATTTAATTAACTTCCCGGGGTGAAGAAACCCTTTTTGAGAACTCAGAGTGAGTAAATTGGCCATTTTCATGCACTTTTAACCATTCCATAAATCTTGTGTTTTGGGCCCCTGGAAGCATGAAAATCACTTTAAACATGCTAATTTTAGCTCTAACACTGATGATCCACCTACAAATGTGAACTGACGTTCAAAAATAAAACATTTGAAAACGGACCATTTTCCACATTTCTGAAGCATGACGTAATGGGGGGGTGTTATCTCTTTTGTCGAAAATCAGCCGTTTTTGCTCGAACATTAAATGCCTCCAAATGGTATTTAATTAACTTCCCGGGGTGAAGAAACCCTTTTTGAGAACTCAGAGTGAGTAAATTGGCCATTTTCATGCACTTTTAACCATTCCATAAATCTTGTGTTTTGGGCCCCTGGAAGCATGAAAATCACTTTAAACATGCTAATTTTAGCTCTAACACTGATGATCCACCTACAAATGTGAACTGACGTTCAAAAATAAAACATATGAAAATGGACCATTTTCCACATTTCAGAAGCATGACGTAATGGGGGGGTGTTATCTCTTTTGTCGAAAATCAGCCGTTTTTGCTCGAACATTAAATGCCTCCAAATGGTATTTAATTAACTTCCCGGGGTGAAGAAACCCTTTTTGAGAACTCAGAGTGAGTAAATTGGCCATTTTCATGCACTTTTAACCATTCCATAAATCTTGTGTTTTGGGCCCCTGGAAGCATGAAAATCACTTTAAACATGCTAATTTTAGCTCTAACACTGATGATCCACCTACAAATGTGAAATGACGTTCAAAAATAAAACATTTGAAAACGGACCATTTTCCACATTTCTGAAGCATGACGTAATGGGGGGGTGTTATCTCTTTTGTCGAAAATCAGCCGTTTTTGCTCGAACATTAAATGCCTCCAAATGGTATTTAATTAACTTCCCGGGGTGAAGAAACCCTTTTTGAGAACTCAGAGTGAGTAAATTGGCCATTTTCATGCACTTTTAACCATTCCATAAATCTTGTGTTTTGGGCCCCTGGAAGCATGAAAATCACTTTAAACATGCTAATTTTAGCTCTAACACTGATGATCCACCTACAAATGTGAACTGACGTTCAAAAATAAAACATTTGAAAATGGACCATTTTCCACATTTCAGAAGCATGACGTAATGGGGGGGTGTTATCTCTTTTGTCGAAAATCAGCCGTTTTTGCTCGAACATTAAATGCCTCCAAATGGTATTTAATTAACTTCCCGGGGTGAAGAAACCCTTTTTGAGAACTCAGAGTGAGTAAATTGGCCATTTTCATGCACTTTTAACCATTCCATAAATCTTGTGTTTTGGGCCCCTGGAAGCATGAAAATCACTTTAAACATGCTAATTTTAGCTCTAACACTGATGATCCACCTACAAATGTGAAATGACGTTCAAAAATAAAACATTTGAAAACGGACCATTTTCCACATTTCTGAAGCATGACGTAATGGGGGGGTGTTATCTCTTTTGTCGAAAATCAGCCGTTTTTGCTCGAACATTAAATGCCTCCAAAAGGTATTTAATTAACTTCCCGAGCCCCTGGAAGCATGAAAATCACTTTAAACATGCTAATTTTAGCTCTAACACTGATGATCCACCTACAAATGTGAACTGACGTTCAAAAATAAAACATTTGAAAACGGACCATTTTCCACATTTCTGAAGCATGACGTAATGGGGGGGTGTTATCTCTTTTGTCGAAAATCATCCGTTTTTGCTCGAACATTAAATGCCTCCAAATGGTATTTAATTAACTTCCCGGGGTGAAGAAACCCTTTTTGAGAACTCAGAGTGAGTAAATTGGCCATTTTCATGCACTTTTAACCATTCCATAAATCTTGTGTTTTGGGCCCCTGGAAGCATGAAAATCACTTTAAACATGCTAATTTTAGCTCTAACACTGATGATCCACCTACAAATGTGAACTGACGTTCAAAAATAAAACATTTGAAAACGGACCATTTTCCACATTTCTGAAGCATGACGTAATGGGGGGGTGTTATCTCTTTTGTCGAAAATCAGCCGTTTTTGCTCGAACATTAAATGCCTCCAAATGGTATTTAATTAACTTCCCGAGCCCCTGGAAGCATGAAAATCACTTTAAACATGCTAATTTTAGCTCTAACACTGATGATCCACCTACAAATGTGAACTGACGTTCAAAAATAAAACATTTGAAAACGGACCATTTTCCACATTTCTGAAGCATGACGTAATGGGGGGGTGTTATCTCTTTTGTCGAAAATCAGCCGTTTTTGCTCGAACATTAAATGCCTCCAAATGGTATTTAATTAACTTCCCGGGGTGAAGAAACCCTTTTTGAGAACTCAGAGTGAGTAATTTGGCCATTTTCATGCACTTTTAACCATTCCATAAATCTTGTGTTTTGGGCCCCTGGAAGCATGAAAATCACTTTAAACATGCTAATTTTAGCTCTAACACTGATGATCCACCTACAAATGTGAACTGACGTTCAAAAATAAAACATTTGAAAACGGACCATTTTCCACATTTCTGAAGCATGACGTAATGGGGGGGTGTTATCTCTTTTGTCGAAAATCAGCCGTTTTTGCTCGAACATTAAATGCCTCCAAATGGTATTTAATTAACTTCCCGGGGTGAAGAAACCCTTTTTGAGAACTCAGAGTGAGTAAATTGGCCATTTTCATGCACTTTTAACCATTCCATAAATCTTGTGTTTTGGGCCCCTGGAAGCATGAAAATCACTTTAAACATGCTAATTTTAGCTCTAACACTGATGATCCACCTACAAATGTGAACTGACGTTCAAAAATAAAACATTTGAAAACGGACCATTTTCCACATTTCTGAAGCATGACGTAATGGGGGGGTGTTATCTCTTTTGTCGAAAATCAGCCGTTTTTGCTCGAACATTAAATGCCTCCAAATGGTATTTAATTAACTTCCCGAGCCCCTGGAAGCATGAAAATCACTTTAAACATGCTAATTTTAGCTCTAACACTGATGATCCACCTACAAATGTGAACTGACGTTCAAAAATAAAACATTTGAAAACGGACCATTTTCCACATTTCTGAAGCATGACGTAATGGGGGGGTGTTATCTCTTTTGTCGAAAATCAGCCGTTTTTGCTCGAACATTAAATGCCTCCAAATGGTATTTAATTAACTTCCCGAGCCCCTGGAAGCATGAAAATCACTTTAAACATGCTAATTTTAGCTCTAACACTGATGATCCACCTACAAATGTGAACTGACGTTCAAAAATAAAACATTTGAAAACGGACCATTTTCCACATTTCTGAAGCATGACGTAATGGGGGGGTGTTATCTCTTTTGTCGAAAATCAGCTGTTTTTGCTCGAACATTAAATGCCTCCAAATGGTATTTAATTAACTTCCCGAGCCCCTGGAAGCATGAAAATCACTTTAAACATGCTAATTTTAGCTCTAACACTGATGATCCACCTACAAATGTGAACTGACGTTCAAAAATAAAACATTTGAAAACGGACCATTTTCCACATTTCTGAAGCATGACGTAATGGGGGGGTGTTATCTCTTTTGTCGAAAATCAGCCGTTTTTGCTCGAACATTAAATGCCTCCAAATGGTATTTAATTAACTTCCCGAGCCCCTGGAAGCATGAAAATCACTTTAAACATGCTAATTTTAGCTCTAACACTGATGATCCACCTACAAATGTGAAATGACGTTCAAAAATAAAACATTTGAAAACGGACCATTTTCCACATTTCTGAAGCATGACGTAATGGGGGGGTGTTATCTCTTTTGTCGAAAATCAGCCGTTTTTGCTCGAACATTAAATGCCTCCAAATGGTATTTAATTAACTTCCCGAGCCCCTGGAAGCATGAAAATCACTTTAAACATGCTAATTTTAGCTCTAACACTGATGATCCACCTACAAATGTGAACTGACGTTCAAAAATAAAACATTTGAAAACGGACCATTTTCCACATTTCTGAAGCATGACGTAATGGGGGGGTGTTATCTCTTTTGTCGAAAATCAGCCGTTTTTGCTCGAACATTAAATGCCTCCAAATGGTATTTAATTAACTTCCCGAGCCCCTGGAAGCATGAAAATCACTTTAAACATGCTAATTTTAGCTCTAACACTGATGATCCACCTACAAATGTGAACTGACGTTCAAAAATAAAACATTTGAAAACGGACCATTTTCCACATTTCTGAAGCATGACGTAATGGGGGGGTGTTATCTCTTTTGTCGAAAATCAGCCGTTTTTGCTCGAACATTAAATGCCTCCAAATGGTATTTAATTAACTTCCCGAGCCCCTGGAAGCATGAAAATCACTTTAAACATGCTAATTTTAGCTCTAACACTGATGATCCACCTACAAATGTGAACTGACGTTCAAAAATAAAACATTTGAAAACGGACCATTTTCCACATTTCTGAAGCATGACGTAATGGGGGGGTGTTATCTCTTTTGTCGAAAATCAGCCGTTTTTGCTCGAACATTAAATGCCTCCAAATGGTATTTAATTAACTTCCCGAGCCCCTGGAAGCATGAAAATCACTTTAAACATGCTAATTTTAGCTCTAACACTGATGATCCACCTACAAATGTGAACTGACGTTCAAAAATAAAACATTTGAAAACGGACCATTTTCCACATTTCTGAAGCATGACGTAATGGGGGGGTGTTATCTCTTTTGTCGAAAATCAGCCGTTTTTGCTCGAACATTAAATGCCTCCAAATGGTATTTAATTAACTTCCCGAGCCCCTGGAAGCATGAAAATAACTTTAAACATGCTAATTTTAGCTCTAACACTGATGATCCACCTACAAATGTGAACTGACGTTCAAAAATAAAACATTTGAAAACAGACCATTTTCCACATTTCTGAAGCATGACGTAATGGGGGGGTGTTATCTCTTTTGTCGAAAATCAGCCGTTTTTGCTCGAACATTAAATGCCTCCAAATGGTATTTAATTAACTTCCCGAGCCCCTGGAAGCATGAAAATCACTTTAAACATGCTAATTTTAGCTCTAACACTGATGATCCACCTACAAATGTGAACTGACGTTCAAAAATAAAACATTTGAAAACGGACCATTTTCCACATTTCTGAAGCATGACGTAATGGGGGGGTGTTATCTCTTTTGTCGAAAATCAGCCGTTTTTGCTCGAACATTAAATGCCTCCAAATGGTATTTAATTAACTTCCCGGGGTGAAGAAACCCTTTTTGAGAACTCAGAGTGAGTAAATTGGCCATTTTCATGCACTTTTAACCATTCCATAAATCTTGTGTTTTGGGCCCCTGGAAGCATGAAAATCACTTTAAACATGCTAATTTTAGCTCTAACACTGATGATCCACCTACAAATGTGAACTGACGTTCAAAAATAAAACATTTGAAAACGGACCATTTTCCACATTTCTGAAGCATGACGTAATGGGGGGGTGTTATCTCTTTTGTCGAAAATCAGCCGTTTTTGCTCGAACATTAAATGCCTCCAAATGGTATTTAATTAACTTCCCGGGGTGAAGAAACCCTTTTTGAGAACTCAGAGTGAGTAAATTGGCCATTTTCATGCACTTTTAACCATTCCATAAATCTTGTGTTTTGGGCCCCTGGAAGCATGAAAATCACTTTAAACATGCTAATTTTAGCTCTAACACTGATGATCCACCTACAAATGTGAACTGACGTTCAAAAATAAAACATTTGAAAACGGACCATTTTCCACATTTCTGAAGCATGACGTAATGGGGGGGTGTTATCTCTTTTGTCGAAAATCAGCCGTTTTTGCTCGAACATTAAATGCCTCCAAATGGTATTTAATTAACTTCCCGAGCCCCTGGAAGCATGAAAATCACTTTAAACATGCTAATTTTAGCTCTAACACTGATGATCCACCTACAAATGTGAACTGACGTTCAAAAATAAAACATTTGAAAACGGACCATTTTCCACATTTCTGAAGCATGACGTAATGGGGGGGTGTTATCTCTTTTGTCGAAAATCAGCCGTTTTTGCTCGAACATTAAATGCCTCCAAATGGTATTTAATTAACTTCCCGAGCCCCTGGAAGCATGAAAATCACTTTAAACATGCTAATTTTAGCTCTAACACTGATGATCCACCTACAAATGTGAACTGACGTTCAAAAATAAAACATTTGAAAACGGACCATTTTCCACATTTCTGAAGCATGACGTAATGGGGGGGTGTTATCTCTTTTGTCGAAAATCAGCCGTTTTTGCTCGAACATTAAATGCCTCCAAATGGTATTTAATTAACTTCCCGGGGTGAAGAAACCCTTTTTGAGAACTCAGAGTGAGTAAATTGGCCATTTTCATGCACTTTTAACCATTCCATAAATCTTGTGTTTTGGGCCCCTGGAAGCATGAAAATCACTTTAAACATGCTAATTTTAGCTCTAACACTGATGATCCACCTACAAATGTGAACTGACGTTCAAAAATAAAACATTTGAAAACGGACCATTTTCCACATTTCTGAAGCATGACGTAATGGGGGGGTGTTATCTCTTTTGTCGAAAATCAGCAGTTTTTGCTCGAACATTAAATGCCTCCAAATGGTATTTAATTAACTTCCCGAGCCCCTGGAAGCATGAAAATCACTTTAAACATGCTAATTTTAGCTCTAACACTGATGATCCACCTACAAATGTGAACTGACGTTCAAAAATAAAACATTTGAAAACGGACCATTTTCCACATTTCTGAAGCATGACGTAATGGGGGGGTGTTATCTCTTTTGTCGAAAATCAGCCGTTTTTGCTCGAACATTAAATGCCTCCAAATGGTATTTAATTAACTTCCCGAGCCCCTGGAAGCATGAAAATCACTTTAAACATGCTAATTTTAGCTCTAACACTGATGATCCACCTACAAATGTGAACTGACGTTCAAAAATAAAACATTTGAAAACGGACCATTTTCCACATTTCTGAAGCATGACGTAATGGGGGGGTGTTATCTCTTTTGTCGAAAATCAGCCGTTTTTGCTCGAACATTAAATGCCTCCAAATGGTATTTAATTAACTTCCCGAGCCCCTGGAAGCATGAAAATCACTTTAAACATGCTAATTTTAGCTCTAACACTGATGATCCACCTACAAATGTGAACTGACGTTCAAAAATAAAACATTTGAAAACGGACCATTTTCCACATTTCTGAAGCATGACGTAATGGGGGGGTGTTATCTCTTTTGTCGAAAATCAGCCGTTTTTGCTCGAACATTAAATGCCTCCAAATGGTATTTAATTAACTTCCCGGGGTGAAGAAACCCTTTTTGAGAACTCAGAGTGAGTAAATTGGCCATTTTCATGCACTTTTAACCATTCCATAAATCTTGTGTTTTGGGCCCCTGGAAGCATGAAAATCACTTTAAACATGCTAATTTTAGCTCTAACACTGATGATCCACCTACAAATGTGAACTGACGTTCAAAAATAAAACATTTGAAAACGGACCATTTTCCACATTTCTGAAGCATGACGTAATGGGGGGGTGTTATCTCTTTTGTCGAAAATCAGCCGTTTTTGCTCGAACATTAAATGCCTCCAAATGGTATTTAATTAACTTCCCGAGCCCCTGGAAGCATGAAAATCACTTTAAACATGCTAATTTTAGCTCTAACACTGATGATCCACCTACAAATGTGAACTGACGTTCAAAAATAAAACATTTGAAAACGGACCATTTTCCACATTTCTGAAGCATGACGTAATGGGGGGGTGTTATCTCTTTTGTCGAAAATCAGCCGTTTTTGCTCAAACATTAAATGCCTCCAAATGGTATTTAATTAACTTCCCGAGCCCCTGGAAGCATGAAAATCACTTTAAACATGCTAATTTTAGCTCTAACACTGATGATCCACCTACAAATGTGAACTGACGTTCAAAAATAAAACATTTGAAAACGGACCATTTTCCACATTTCTGAAGCATGACGTAATGGGGGGTGTTATCTCTTTTGTCGAAAATCAGCCGTTTTTGCTCGAACATTAAATGCCTCCAAATGGTATTTAATTAACTTCCCGGGGTGAAGAAACCCTTTTTGAGAACTCAGAGTGAGTAAATTGGCCATTTTCATGCACTTTTAACCATTCCATAAATCTTGTGTTTTGGGCCCCTGGAAGCATGAAAATCACTTTAAACATGCTAATTTTAGCTCTAACACTGATGATCCACCTACAAATGTGAACTGACGTTCAAAAATAAAACATTTGAAAACGGACCATTTTCCACATTTCTGAAGCATGACGTAATGGGGGGGTGTTATCTCTTTTGTCGAAAATCAGCCGTTTTTGCTCGAACATTAAATGCCTCCAAATGGTATTTAATTAACTTCCCGGGGTGAAGAAACCCTTTTTGAGAACTCAGAGTGAGTAAATTGGCCATTTTCATGCACTTTTAACCATTCCATAAATCTTGTGTTTTGGGCCCCTGGAAGCATGAAAATCACTTTAAACATGCTAATTTTAGCTCTAACACTGATGATCCACCTACAAATGTGAACTGACGTTCAAAAATAAAACATTTGAAAACGGACCATTTTCCACATTTCTGAAGCATGATGTAATGGGGGGGTGTTATCTCTTTTGTCGAAAATCAGCCGTTTTTGCTCGAACATTAAATGCCTCCGAATGGTATTTAATTAACTTCCCGGGGTGAAGAAACCCTTTTTGAGAACTCAGAGTGAGTAAATTGGCCATTTTCATGCACTTTTAACCATTCCATAAATATTGTGTTTTGGGCCCCTGAAAGCATGAAAATCACTTTAAACATGCTAATTTTAGCTCTAACACTGATGATCCACCTACAAATGTGAACTGACGTTCAAAAATAAAACATTTGAAAACGGACCATTTTCCACATTTCTGAAGCATGACGTAATGGGGGGGTGTTATCTCTTTTGTCGAAAATCAGCCGTTTTTGCTCGAACATTAAATGCCTCCAAATGGTATTTAATTAACTTCCCGAGCCCCTGGAAGCATGAAAATCACTTTAAACATGCTAATTTTAGCTCTAACACTGATGATCCACCTACAAATGTGTACTGACGTTCAAAAATAAAACATTTGAAAACGGACCATTTTCCACATTTCTGAAGCATGACGTAATGGGGGGGTGTTATCTCTTTTGTCGAAAATCAGCCGTTTTTGCTCGAACATTAAATGCCTCCAAATGGTATTTAATTAACTTCCCGAGCCCCTGGAAGCATGAAAATCACTTTAAACATGCTAATTTTAGCTCTAACACTGATGATCCACCTACAAATGTGAACTGACGTTCAAAAATAAAACATTTGAAAACGGACCATTTTCCACATTTCTGAAGCATGACGTAATGGGGGGGTGTTATCTCTTTTGTCGAAAATCAGCAGTTTTTGCTCGAACATTAAATGCCTCCAAATGGTATTTAATTAACTTCCCGAGCCCCTGGAAGCATGAAAATCACTTTAAACATGCTAATTTTAGCTCTAACACTGATGATCCACCTACAAATGTGAACTGACGTTCAAAAATAAAACATTTGAAAACGGACCATTTTCCACATTTCTGAAGCATGACGTAATGGGGGGGTGTTATCTCTTTTGTCGAAAATCAGCCGTTTTTGCTCGAACATTAAATGCCTCCAAATGGTATTTAATTAACTTCCCGAGCCCCTGGAAGCATGAAAATCACTTTAAACATGCAAATTTTAGCTCTAACACTGATGATCCACCTACAAATGTGAACTGACGTTCAAAAATAAAACATTTGAAAACGGACCATTTTCCACATTTCTGAAGCATGACGTAATGGGGGGGTGTTATCTCTTTTGTCGAAAATCAGCCGTTTTTGCTCGAACATTAAATGCCTCCAAATGGTATTTAATTAACTTCCCGAGCCCCTGGAAGCATGAAAATCACTTTAAACATGCTAATTTTAGCTCTAACACTGATGATCCACCTACAAATGTGAACTGACGTTCAAAAATAAAACATTTGAAAACGGACCATTTTCCACATTTCTGAAGCATGACGTAATGGGGGGGTGTTATCTCTTTTGTCGAAAATCAGCCGTTTTTGCTCGAACATTAAATGCCTCCAAATGGTATTTAATTAACTTCCCGGGGTGAAGAAACCCTTTTTGAGAACTCAGAGTGAGTAAATTGGCCATTTTCATGCACTTTTAACCATTCCATAAATCTTGTGTTTTGGGCCCCTGGAAGCATGAAAATCACTTTAAACATGCTAATTTTAGCTCTAACACTGATGATCCACCTACAAATGTGAACTGACGTTCAAAAATAAAACATTTGAAAACGGACCATTTTCCACATTTCTGAAGCATGACGTAATGGGGGGGTGTTATCTCTTTTGTCGAAAATCAGCCGTTTTTGCTCGAACATTAAATGCCTCCAAATGGTATTTAATTAACTTCCCGAGCCCCTGGAAGCATGAAAATCACTTTAAACATGCTAATTTTAGCTCTAACACTGATGATCCACCTACAAATGTGAACTGACGTTCAAAAATAAAACATTTGAAAACGGACCATTTTCCACATTTCTGAAGCATGACGTAATGGGGGGGTGTTATCTCTTTTGTCGAAAATCAGCCGTTTTTGCTCAAACATTAAATGCCTCCAAATGGTATTTAATTAACTTCCCGAGCCCCTGGAAGCATGAAAATCACTTTAAACATGCTAATTTTAGCTCTAACACTGATGATCCACCTACAAATGTGAACTGACGTTCAAAAATAAAACATTTGAAAACGGACCATTTTCCACATTTCTGAAGCATGACGTAATGGGGGGTGTTATCTCTTTTGTCGAAAATCAGCCGTTTTTGCTCGAACATTAAATGCCTCCAAATGGTATTTAATTAACTTCCCGGGGTGAAGAAACCCTTTTTGAGAACTCAGAGTGAGTAAATTGGCCATTTTCATGCACTTTTAACCATTCCATAAATCTTGTGTTTTGGGCCCCTGGAAGCATGAAAATCACTTTAAACATGCTAATTTTAGCTCTAACACTGATGATCCACCTACAAATGTGAACTGACGTTCAAAAATAAAACATTTGAAAACGGACCATTTTCCACATTTCTGAAGCATGACGTAATGGGGGGGTGTTATCTCTTTTGTCGAAAATCAGCCGTTTTTGCTCGAACATTAAATGCCTCCAAATGGTATTTAATTAACTTCCCGGGGTGAAGAAACCCTTTTTGAGAACTCAGAGTGAGTAAATTGGCCATTTTCATGCACTTTTAACCATTCCATAAATCTTGTGTTTTGGGCCCCTGGAAGCATGAAAATCACTTTAAACATGCTAATTTTAGCTCTAACACTGATGATCCACCTACAAATGTGAACTGACGTTCAAAAATAAAACATTTGAAAACGGACCATTTTCCACATTTCTGAAGCATGATGTAATGGGGGGGTGTTATCTCTTTTGTCGAAAATCAGCCGTTTTTGCTCGAACATTAAATGCCTCCGAATGGTATTTAATTAACTTCCCGGGGTGAAGAAACCCTTTTTGAGAACTCAGAGTGAGTAAATTGGCCATTTTCATGCACTTTTAACCATTCCATAAATATTGTGTTTTGGGCCCCTGAAAGCATGAAAATCACTTTAAACATGCTAATTTTAGCTCTAACACTGATGATCCACCTACAAATGTGAACTGACGTTCAAAAATAAAACATTTGAAAACGGACCATTTTCCACATTTCTGAAGCATGACGTAATGGGGGGGTGTTATCTCTTTTGTCGAAAATCAGCCGTTTTTGCTCGAACATTAAATGCCTCCAAATGGTATTTAATTAACTTCCCGAGCCCCTGGAAGCATGAAAATCACTTTAAACATGCTAATTTTAGCTCTAACACTGATGATCCACCTACAAATGTGTACTGACGTTCAAAAATAAAACATTTGAAAACGGACCATTTTCCACATTTCTGAAGCATGACGTAATGGGGGGGTGTTATCTCTTTTGTCGAAAATCAGCCGTTTTTGCTCGAACATTAAATGCCTCCAAATGGTATTTAATTAACTTCCCGAGCCCCTGGAAGCATGAAAATCACTTTAAACATGCTAATTTTAGCTCTAACACTGATGATCCACCTACAAATGTGAACTGACGTTCAAAAATAAAACATTTGAAAACGGACCATTTTCCACATTTCTGAAGCATGACGTAATGGGGGGGTGTTATCTCTTTTGTCGAAAATCAGCCGTTTTTGCTCGAACATTAAATGCCTCCAAATGGTATTTAATTAACTTCCCGAGCCCCTGGAAGCATGAAAATCACTTTAAACATGCTAATTTTAGCTCTAACACTGATGATCCACCTACAAATGTGAACTGACGTTCAAAAATAAAACATTTGAAAACGGACCATTTTCCACATTTCTGAAGCATGACGTAATGGGGGGGTGTTATCTCTTTTGTCGAAAATCAGCCGTTTTTGCTCGAACATTAAATGCCTCCAAATGGTATTTAATTAACTTCCCGAGCCCCTGGAAGCATGAAAATCACTTTAAACATGCTAATTTTAGCTCTAACACTGATGATCCACCTACAAATGTGAACTGACGTTCAAAAATAAAACATTTGAAAACAGACCATTTTCCACATTTCTGAAGCATGACGTAATGGGGGGGTGTTATCTCTTTTGTCGAAAATCAGCCGTTTTTGCTCGAACATTAAATGCCTCCAAATGGTATTTAATTAACTTCCCGAGCCCCTGGAAGCATGAAAATCACTTTAAACATGCTAATTTTAGCTCTAACACTGATGATCCACCTACAAATGTGAACTGACGTTCAAAAATAAAACATTTGAAAACGGACCATTTTCCACATTTCTGAAGCATGACGTAATGGGGGGGTGTTATCTCTTTTGTCGAAAATCAGCCGTTTTTGCTCGAACATTAAATGCCTCCAAATGGTATTTAATTAACTTCCCGGGGTGAAGAAACCCTTTTTGAGAACTCAGAGTGAGTAAATTGGCCATTTTCATGCACTTTTAACCATTCCATAAATCTTGTGTTTTGGGCCCCTGGAAGCATGAAAATCACTTTAAACATGCTAATTTTAGCTCTAACACTGATGATCCACCTACAAATGTGAACTGACGTTCAAAAATAAAACATTTGAAAACGGACCATTTTCCACATTTCTGAAGCATGACGTAATGGGGGGGTGTTATCTCTTTTGTCGAAAATCAGCCGTTTTTGCTCGAACATTAAATGCCTCCAAATGGTATTTAATTAACTTCCCGGGGTGAAGAAACCCTTTTTGAGAACTCAGAGTGAGTAAATTGGCCATTTTCATGCACTTTTAACCATTCCATAAATCTTGTGTTTTGGGCCCCTGGAAGCATGAAAATCACTTTAAACATGCTAATTTTAGCTCTAACACTGATGATCCACCTACAAATGTGAACTGACGTTCAAAAATAAAACATTTGAAAACGGACCATTTTCCACATTTCTGAAGCATGACGTAATGGGGGGGTGTTATCTCTTTTGTCGAAAATCAGCCGTTTTTGCTCGAACATTAAATGCCTCCAAATGGTATTTAATTAACTTCCCGAGCCCCTGGAAGCATGAAAATCACTTTAAACATGCTAATTTTAGCTCTAACACTGATGATCCACCTACAAATGTGAACTGACGTTCAAAAATAAAACATTTGAAAACGGACCATTTTCCACATTTCTGAAGCATGACGTAATGGGGGGGTGTTATCTCTTTTGTCGAAAATCAGCCGTTTTTGCTCGAACATTAAATGCCTCCAAATGGTATTTAATTAACTTCCCGAGCCCCTGGAAGCATGAAAATCACTTTAAACATGCTAATTTTAGCTCTAACACTGATGATCCACCTACAAATGTGAACTGACGTTCAAAAATAAAACATTTGAAAACGGACCATTTTCCACATTTCTGAAGCATGACGTAATGGGGGGGTGTTATCTCTTTTGTCGAAAATCAGCCGTTTTTGCTCGAACATTAAATGCCTCCAAATGGTATTTAATTAACTTCCCGGGGTGAAGAAACCCTTTTTGAGAACTCAGAGTGAGTAAATTGGCCATTTTCATGCACTTTTAACCATTCCATAAATCTTGTGTTTTGGGCCCCTGGAAGCATGAAAATCACTTTAAACATGCTAATTTTAGCTCTAACACTGATGATCCACCTACAAATGTGAACTGACGTTCAAAAATAAAACATTTGAAAACGGACCATTTTCCACATTTCTGAAGCATGACGTAATGGGGGGGTGTTATCTCTTTTGTCGAAAATCAGCAGTTTTTGCTCGAACATTAAATGCCTCCAAATGGTATTTAATTAACTTCCCGAGCCCCTGGAAGCATGAAAATCACTTTAAACATGCTAATTTTAGCTCTAACACTGATGATCCACCTACAAATGTGAACTGACGTTCAAAAATAAAACATTTGAAAACGGACCATTTTCCACATTTCTGAAGCATGACGTAATGGGGGGGTGTTATCTCTTTTGTCGAAAATCAGCCGTTTTTGCTCGAACATTAAATGCCTCCAAATGGTATTTAATTAACTTCCCGAGCCCCTGGAAGCATGAAAATCACTTTAAACATGCTAATTTTAGCTCTAACACTGATGATCCACCTACAAATGTGAACTGACGTTCAAAAATAAAACATTTGAAAACGGACCATTTTCCACATTTCTGAAGCATGACGTAATGGGGGGGTGTTATCTCTTTTGTCGAAAATCAGCCGTTTTTGCTCGAACATTAAATGCCTCCAAATGGTATTTAATTAACTTCCCGAGCCCCTGGAAGCATGAAAATCACTTTAAACATGCTAATTTTAGCTCTAACACTGATGATCCACCTACAAATGTGAACTGACGTTCAAAAATAAAACATTTGAAAACGGACCATTTTCCACATTTCTGAAGCATGACGTAATGGGGGGGTGTTATCTCTTTTGTCGAAAATCAGCCGTTTTTGCTCGAACATTAAATGCCTCCAAATGGTATTTAATTAACTTCCCGGGGTGAAGAAACCCTTTTTGAGAACTCAGAGTGAGTAAATTGGCCATTTTCATGCACTTTTAACCATTCCATAAATCTTGTGTTTTGGGCCCCTGGAAGCATGAAAATCACTTTAAACATGCTAATTTTAGCTCTAACACTGATGATCCACCTACAAATGTGAACTGACGTTCAAAAATAAAACATTTGAAAACGGACCATTTTCCACATTTCTGAAGCATGACGTAATGGGGGGGTGTTATCTCTTTTGTCGAAAATCAGCCGTTTTTGCTCGAACATTAAATGCCTCCAAATGGTATTTAATTAACTTCCCGAGCCCCTGGAAGCATGAAAATCACTTTAAACATGCTAATTTTAGCTCTAACACTGATGATCCACCTACAAATGTGAACTGACGTTCAAAAATAAAACATTTGAAAACGGACCATTTTCCACATTTCTGAAGCATGACGTAATGGGGGGGTGTTATCTCTTTTGTCGAAAATCAGCCGTTTTTGCTCAAACATTAAATGCCTCCAAATGGTATTTAATTAACTTCCCGAGCCCCTGGAAGCATGAAAATCACTTTAAACATGCTAATTTTAGCTCTAACACTGATGATCCACCTACAAATGTGAACTGACGTTCAAAAATAAAACATTTGAAAACGGACCATTTTCCACATTTCTGAAGCATGACGTAATGGGGGGTGTTATCTCTTTTGTCGAAAATCAGCCGTTTTTGCTCGAACATTAAATGCCTCCAAATGGTATTTAATTAACTTCCCGGGGTGAAGAAACCCTTTTTGAGAACTCAGAGTGAGTAAATTGGCCATTTTCATGCACTTTTAACCATTCCATAAATCTTGTGTTTTGGGCCCCTGGAAGCATGAAAATCACTTTAAACATGCTAATTTTAGCTCTAACACTGATGATCCACCTACAAATGTGAACTGACGTTCAAAAATAAAACATTTGAAAACGGACCATTTTCCACATTTCTGAAGCATGACGTAATGGGGGGGTGTTATCTCTTTTGTCGAAAATCAGCCGTTTTTGCTCGAACATTAAATGCCTCCAAATGGTATTTAATTAACTTCCCGGGGTGAAGAAACCCTTTTTGAGAACTCAGAGTGAGTAAATTGGCCATTTTCATGCACTTTTAACCATTCCATAAATCTTGTGTTTTGGGCCCCTGGAAGCATGAAAATCACTTTAAACATGCTAATTTTAGCTCTAACACTGATGATCCACCTACAAATGTGAACTGACGTTCAAAAATAAAACATTTGAAAACGGACCATTTTCCACATTTCTGAAGCATGATGTAATGGGGGGGTGTTATCTCTTTTGTCGAAAATCAGCCGTTTTTGCTCGAACATTAAATGCCTCCGAATGGTATTTAATTAACTTCCCGGGGTGAAGAAACCCTTTTTGAGAACTCAGAGTGAGTAAATTGGCCATTTTCATGCACTTTTAACCATTCCATAAATATTGTGTTTTGGGCCCCTGGAAGCATGAAAATCACTTTAAACATGCTAATTTTAGCTCTAACACTGATGATCCACCTACAAATGTGAACTGACGTTCAAAAATAAAACATTTGAAAACGGACCATTTTCCACATTTCTGAAGCATGACGTAATGGGGGGGTGTTATCTCTTTTGTCGAAAATCAGCCGTTTTTGCTCGAACATTAAATGCCTCCAAATGGTATTTAATTAACTTCCCGAGCCCCTGGAAGCATGAAAATCACTTTAAACATGCTAATTTTAGCTCTAACACTGATGATCCACCTACAAATGTGTACTGACGTTCAAAAATAAAACATTTGAAAACGGACCATTTTCCACATTTCTGAAGCATGACGTAATGGGGGGGTGTTATCTCTTTTGTCGAAAATCAGCCGTTTTTGCTCGAACATTAAATGCCTCCAAATGGTATTTAATTAACTTCCCGAGCCCCTGGAAGCATGAAAATCACTTTAAACATGCTAATTTTAGCTCTAACACTGATGATCCACCTACAAATGTGAACTGACGTTCAAAAATAAAACATTTGAAAACGGACCATTTTCCACATTTCTGAAGCATGACGTAATGGGGGGGTGTTATCTCTTTTGTCGAAAATCAGCCGTTTTTGCTCGAACATTAAATGCCTCCAAATGGTATTTAATTAACTTCCCGAGCCCCTGGAAGCATGAAAATCACTTTAAACATGCTAATTTTAGCTCTAACACTGATGATCCACCTACAAATGTGAACTGACGTTCAAAAATAAAACATTTGAAAACGGACCATTTTCCACATTTCTGAAGCATGACGTAATGGGGGGGTGTTATCTCTTTTGTCGAAAATCAGCCGTTTTTGCTCGAACATTAAATGCCTCCAAATGGTATTTAATTAACTTCCCGAGCCCCTGGAAGCATGAAAATCACTTTAAACATGCTAATTTTAGCTCTAACACTGATGATCCACCTACAAATGTGAACTGACGTTCAAAAATAAAACATTTGAAAACGGACCATTTTCCACATTTCTGAAGCATGACGTAATGGGGGGGTGTTATCTCTTTTGTCGAAAATCAGCCGTTTTTGCTCGAACATTAAATGCCTCCAAATGGTATTTAATTAACTTCCCGAGCCCCTGGAAGCATGAAAATCACTTTAAACATGCTAATTTTAGCTCTAACACTGATGATCCACCTACAAATGTGAACTGACGTTCAAAAATAAAACATTTGAAAACGGACCATTTTCCACATTTCTGAAGCATGACGTAATGGGGGGGTGTTATCTCTTTTGTCGAAAATCAGCCGTTTTTGCTCGAACATTAAATGCCTCCAAATGGTATTTAATTAACTTCCCGAGCCCCTGGAAGCATGAAAATCACTTTAAACATGCTAATTTTAGCTCTAACACTGATGATCCACCTACAAATGTGAACTGACGTTCAAAAATAAAACATTTGAAAACGGACCATTTTCCACATTTCTGAAGCATGACGTAATGGGGGGGTGTTATCTCTTTTGTCGAAAATCAGCCGTTTTTGCTCGAACATTAAATGCCTCCAAATGGTATTTAATTAACTTCCCGAGCCCCTGGAAGCATGAAAATCACTTTAAACATGCTAATTTTAGCTCTAACACTGATGATCCACCTACAAATGTGAACTGACGTTCAAAAATAAAACATTTGAAAACGGACCATTTTCCACATTTCTGAAGCATGACGTAATGGGGGGGTGTTATCTCTTTTGTCGAAAATCAGCCGTTTTTGCTCGAACATTAAATGCCTCCAAATGGTATTTAATTAACTTCCCGGGGAGAAGAAACCCTTTTTGAGAACTCAGAGTGAGTAAATTGGCCATTTTCATGCACTTTTAACCATTCCATAAATCTTGTGTTTTGGGCCCCTGGAAGCATGAAAATCACTTTAAACATGCTAATTTTAGCTCTAACACTGATGATCCACCTACAAATGTGAACTGACGTTCAAAAATAAAACATTTGAAAACGGACCATTTTCCACATTTCTGAAGCATGACGTAATGGGGGGGTGTTATCTCTTTTGTCGAAAATCAGCCGTTTTTGCTCAAACATTAAATGCCTCCAAATGGTATTTAATTAACTTCCCGGGGTGAAGAAACCCTTTTTGAGAACTCAGAGTGAGTAAATTGGCCATTTTCATGCACTTTTAACCATTCCATAAATCTTGTGTTTTGGGCCCCTGGAAGCATGAAAATCACTTTAAACATGCTAATTTTAGCTCTAACACTGATGATCCACCTACAAATGTGAACTGACGTTCAAAAATAAAACATTTGAAAACGGACCATTTTCCACATTTCTGAAGCATGACGTAATGGGGGGGTGTTATCTCTTTTGTCGAAAATCAGCCGTTTTTGCTCGAACATTAAATGCCTCCAAATGGTATTTAATTAACTTCCCGGGGTGAAGAAACCCTTTTTGAGAACTCAGAGTGAGTAAATTGGCCATTTTCATGCACTTTTAACCATTCCATAAATCTTGTGTTTTGGGCCCCTGGAAGCATGAAAATCACTTTAAACATGCTAATTTTAGCTCTAACACTGATGATCCACCTACAAATGTGAACTGACGTTCAAAAATAAAACATTTGAAAACGGACCATTTTCCACATTTCTGAAGCATGACGTAATGGGGGGGTGTTATTCCTTTTGTCGAAAATCAGCCGTTTTTGCTCGAACATTAAATGCCTCCAAATGGTATTTAATTAACTTCCCGGGGTGAAGAAACCCTTTTTGAGAACTCAGAGTGAGTAAATTGGCCATTTTCATGCACTTTTAACCATTCCATAAATCTTGTGTTTTGGGCCCCTGGAAGCATGAAAATCACTTTAAACATGCTAATTTTAGCTCTAACACTGATGATCCACCTACAAATGTGAACTGACGTTCAAAAATAAAACATTTGAAAACGGACCATTTTCCACATTTCTGAAGCATGACGTAATGGGGGGGTGTTATCTCTTTTGTCGAAAATCAGCCGTTTTTGCTCGAACATTAAATGCCTCCAAATGGTATTTAATTAACTTCCCGAGCCCCTGGAAGCATGAAAATCACTTTAAACATGCTAATTTTAGCTCTAACACTGATGATCCACCTACAAATGTGAACTGACGTTCAAAAATAAAACATTTGAAAACGGACCATTTTCCACATTTCTGAAGCATGACTTAATGGGGGGGTGTTATCTCTTTTGTCGAAAATCAGCCGTTTTTGCTCGAACATTAAATGCCTCCAAATGGTATTTAATTAACTTCCCGAGCCCCTGGAAGCATGAAAATCACTTTAAACATGCTAATTTTAGCTCTAACACTGATGATCCACCTACAAATGTGAACTGACGTTCAAAAATAAAACATTTGAAAACGGACCATTTTCCACATTTCTGAAGCATGACGTAATGGGGGGGTGTTATCTCTTTTGTCGAAAATCAGCCGTTTTTGCTCGAACATTAAATGCCTCCAAATGGTATTTAATTAACTTCCCGGGGTGAAGAAACCCTTTTTGAGAACTCAGAGTGAGTAAATTGGCCATTTTCATGCACTTTTAACCATTCCATAAATCTTGTGTTTTGGGCCCCTGGAAGCATGAAAATCACTTTAAACATGCTAATTTTAGCTCTAACACTGATGATCCACCTACAAATGTGAACTGACGTTCAAAAATAAAACATTTGAAAACGGACCATTTTCCACATTTCTGAAGCATGACGTAATGGGGGGGTGTTATCTCTTTTGTCGAAAATCAGCCGTTTTTGCTCGAACATTAAATGCCTCCAAATGGTATTTAATTAACTTCCCGGGGTGAAGAAACCCTTTTTGAGAACTCAGAGTGAGTAAATTGGCCATTTTCATGCACTTTTAACCATTCCATAAATCTTGTGTTTTGGGCCCCTGGAAGCATGAAAATCACTTTAAACATGCTAATTTTAGCTCTAACACTGATGATCCACCTACAAATGTGAACTGACGTTCAAAAATAAAACATTTGAAAATGGACCATTTTCCACATTTCAGAAGCATGACGTAATGGGGGGGTGTTATCTCTTTTGTCGAAAATCAGCCGTTTTTGCTCGAACATTAAATGCCTCCAAATGGTATTTAATTAACTTCCCGGGGTGAAGAAACCCTTTTTGAGAACTCAGAGTGAGTAAATTGGCCATTTTCATGCACTTTTAACCATTCCATAAATCTTGTGTTTTGGGCCCCTGGAAGCATGAAAATCACTTTAAACATGCTAATTTTAGCTCTAACACTGATGATCCACCTACAAATGTGAAATGACGTTCAAAAATAAAACATTTGAAAACGGACCATTTTCCACATTTCTGAAGCATGACGTAATGGGGGGGGTGTTATCTCTTTTGTCGAAAATCAGCCGTTTTTGCTCGAACATTAAATGCCTCCAAATGGTATTTAATTAACTTCCCGGGGTGAAGAAACCCTTTTTGAGAACTCAGAGTGAGTAAATTGGCCATTTTCATGCACTTTTAACCATTCCATAAATCTTGTGTTTTGGGCCCCTGGAAGCATGAAAATCACTTTAAACATGCTAATTTTAGCTCTAACACTGATGATCCACCTACAAATGTGAACTGACGTTCAAAAATAAAACATTTGAAAACGGACCATTTTCCACATTTCTGAAGCATGACGTAATGGGGGGGTGTTATCTCTTTTGTCGAAAATCAGCCGTTTTTGCTCGAACATTAAATGCCTCCAAATGGTATTTAATTAACTTCCCGGGGTGAAGAAACCCTTTTTGAGAACTCAGAGTGAGTAAATTGGCCATTTTCATGCACTTTTAACCATTCCATAAATATTGTGTTTTGGGCCCCTGGAAGCATGAAAATCACTTTAAACATGCTAATTTTAGCTCTAACACTGATGATCCACCTACAAATGTGAACTGACGTTCAAAAATAAAACATTTGAAAACGGACCATTTTCCACATTTCTGAAGCATGACGTAATGGGGGGGTGTTATCTCTTTTGTCGAAAATCAGCCGTTTTTGCTCGAACATTAAATGCCTCCAAATGGTATTTAATTAACTTCCCGAGCCCCTGGAAGCATGAAAATCACTTTAAACATGCTAATTTTAGCTCTAACACTGATGATCCACCTACAAATGTGAACTGACGTTCAAAAATAAAACATTTGAAAACGGACCATTTTCCACATTTCTGAAGCATGACTTTAATGGGGGGGTGTTATCTCTTTTGTCGAAAATCAGCCGTTTTTGCTCGAACATTAAATGCCTCCAAATGGTATTTAATTAACTTCCCGAGCCCCTGGAAGCATGAAAATCACTTTAAACATGCTAATTTTAGCTCTAACACTGATGATCCACCTACAAATGTGAACTGACGTTCAAAAATAAAACATTTGAAAACGGACCATTTTCCACATTTCTGAAGCATGACGTAATGGGGGGGTGTTATCTCTTTTGTCGAAAATCAGCCGTTTTTGCTCGAACATTAAATGCCTCCAAATGGTATTTAATTAACTTCCCGAGCCCCTGGAAGCATGAAAATCACTTTAAACATGCTAATTTTAGCTCTAACACTGATGATCCACCTACAAATGTGAACTGACGTTCAAAAATAAAACATTTGAAAACGGACCATTTTCCACATTTCTGAAGCATGACGTAATGGGGGGGTGTTATCTCTTTTGTCGAAAATCAGCCGTTTTTGCTCGAACATTAAATGCCTCCAAATGGTATTTAATTAACTTCCCGAGCCCCTGGAAGCATGAAAATCACTTTAAACATGCTAATTTTAGCTCTAACACTGATGATCCACCTACAAATGTGAACTGACGTTCAAAAATAAAACATTTGAAAACGGACCATTTTCCACATTTCTGAAGCATGACGTAATGGGGGGGTGTTATCTCTTTTGTCGAAAATCAGCCGTTTTTGCTCGAACATTAAATGCCTCCAAATGGTATTTAATTAACTTCCCGAGCCCCTGGAAGCATGAAAATCACTTTAAACATGCTAATTTTAGCTCTAACACTGATGATCCACCTACAAATGTGAACTGACGTTCAAAAATAAAACATTTGAAAACGGACCATTTTCCACATTTCTGAAGCATGACGTAATGGGGGGGTGTTATCTCTTTTGTCGAAAATCAGCCGTTTTTGCTCGAACATTAAATGCCTCCAAATGGTATTTAATTAACTTCCCGAGCCCCTGGAAGCATGAAAATCACTTTAAACATGCTAATTTTAGCTCTAACACTGATGATCCACCTACAAATGTGAACTGACGTTCAAAAATAAAACATTTGAAAACGGACCATTTTCCACATTTCTGAAGCATGACGTAATGGGGGGGTGTTATCTCTTTTGTCGAAAATCAGCCGTTTTTGCTCGAACATTAAATGCCTCCAAATGGTATTTAATTAACTTCCCGAGCCCCTGGAAGCATGAAAATCACTTTAAACATGCTAATTTTAGCTCTAACACTGATGATCCACCTACAAATGTGAACTGACGTTCAAAAATAAAACATTTGAAAACGGACCATTTTCCACATTTCTGAAGCATGACGTAATGGGGGGGTGTTATCTCTTTTGTCGAAAATCAGCCGTTTTTGCTCGAACATTAAATGCCTCCAAATGGTATTTAATTAACTTCCCGGGGTGAAGAAACCCTTTTTGAGAACTCAGAGTGAGTAAATTGGCCATTTTCATGCACTTTTAACCATTCCATAAATCTTGTGTTTTGGGCCCCTGGAAGCATGAAAATCACTTTAAACATGCTAATTTTAGCTCTAACACTGATGATCCACCTACAAATGTGAACTGACGTTCAAAAATAAAACATTTGAAAACGGACCATTTTCCACATTTCTGAAGCATGACGTAATGGGGGGGTGTTATCTCTTTTGTCGAAAATCAGCCGTTTTTGCTCGAACATTAAATGCCTCCAAATGGTATTTAATTAACTTCCCGAGCCCCTGGAAGCATGAAAGTCACTTTAAACATGCTAATTTTAGCTCTAACACTGATGATCCACCTACAAATGTGAACTGACGTTCAAAAATAAAACATTTGAAAACGGACCATTTTCCACATTTCTGAAGCATGACGTAATGGGGGGGTGTTATCTCTTTTGTCGAAAATCAGCCGTTTTTGCTCGAACATTAAATGCCTCCAAATGGTATTTAATTAACTTCCCGGGGTGAAGAAACCCTTTTTGAGAACTCAGAGTGAGTAAATTGGCCATTTTCATGCACTTTTAACCATTCCATAAATCTTGTGTTTTGGGCCCCTGGAAGCATGAAAATCACTTTAAACATGCTAATTTTAGCTCTAACACTGATGATCCACCTACAAATGTGAACTGACGTTCAAAAATAAAACATTTGAAAACGGACCATTTTCCACATTTCTGAAGCATGACGTAATGGGGGGGGTGTTATCTCTTTTGTCGAAAATCAGCCGTTTTTGCTCGAACATTAAATGCCTCCAAATGGTATTTAATTAACTTCCCGGGGTGAAGAAACCCTTTTTGAGAACTCAGAGTGAGTAAATTGGCCATTTTCATGCACTTTTAACCATTCCATAAATCTTGTGTTTTGGGCCCCTGGAAGCATGAAAATCACTTTAAACATGCTAATTTTAGCTCTAACACTGATGATCCACCTACAAATGTGAACTGACGTTCAAAAATAAAACATTTGAAAACGGACCATTTTCCACATTTCTGAAGCATGACGTAATGGGGGGGTGTTATCTCTTTTGTCGAAAATCAGCCGTTTTTGCTTGAACATTAAATGCCTCCAAATGGTATTTAATTAACTTCCCGGGGTGAAGAAACCCTTTTTGAGAACTCAGAGTGAGTAAATTGGCCATTTTCATGCACTTTTAACCATTCCATAAATCTTGTGTTTTGGGCCCCTGGAAGCATGAAAATCACTTTAAACATGCTAATTTTAGCTCTAACACTGATGATCCACCTACAAATGTGAACTGACGTTCAAAAATAAAACATTTGAAAACGGACCATTTTCCACATTTCTGAAGCATGACGTAATGGGGGGGTGTTATCTCTTTTGTCGAAAATCAGCCGTTTTTGCTCGAACATTAAATGCCTCCAAATGGTATTTAATTAACTTCCCGGGGTGAAGAAACCCTTTTTGAGAACTCAGAGTGAGTAAATTGGCCATTTTCATGCACTTTTAACCATTCCATAAATCTTGTGTTTTGGGCCCCTGGAAGCATGAAAATCACTTTAAACATGCTAATTTTAGCTCTAACACTGATGATCCACCTACAAATGTGAACTGACGTTCAAAAATAAAACATTTGAAAACGGACCATTTTCCACATTTCTGAAGCATGACGTAATGGGGGGGTGTTATCTCTTTTGTCGAAAATCAGCCGTTTTTGCTCGAACATTAAATGCCTCCAAATGGTATTTAATTAACTTCCCGAGCCCCTGGAAGCATGAAAATCACTTTAAACATGCTAATTTTAGCTCTAACACTGATGATCCACCTACAAATGTGAACTGACGTTCAAAAATAAAACATTTGAAAACGGACCATTTTCCACATTTCTGAAGCATGACGTAATGGGGGGGTGTTATCTCTTTTGTCGAAAATCAGCCGTTTTTGCTCGAACATTAAATGCTCCAAATGGTATTTAATTCACTTCCCGAGCCCCTGGAAGCATGAAAATCACTTTAAACATGCTAATTTTAGCTCTAACACTGATGATCCACCTACAAATGTGAACTGACGTTCAAAAATAAAACATTTGAAAACGGACCATTTTCCACATTTCTGAAGCATGACGTAATGGGGGGGTGTTATCTCTTTTGTCGAAAATCAGCCGTTTTTGCTCGAACATTAAATGCCTCCAAATGGTATTTAATTAACTTCCCGGGGTGAAGAAACCCTTTTTGAGAACTCAGAGTGAGTAAATTGGCCATTTTCATGCACTTTTAACCATTCCATAAATCTTGTGTTTTGGGCCCCTGGAAGCATGAAAATCACTTTAAACATGCTAATTTTAGCTCTAACACTGATGATCCACCTACAAATGTGAACTGACGTTCAAAAATAAAACATTTGAAAACGGACCATTTTCCACATTTCTGAAGCATGACGTAATGGGGGGGTGTTATCTCTTTTGTCGAAAATCAGCCGTTTTTGCTCGAACATTAAATGCCTCCAAATGGTATTTAATTAACTTCCCGGGGTGAAGAAACCCTTTTTGAGAACTCAGAGTGAGTAAATTGGCCATTTTCATGCACTTTTAACCATTCCATAAATCTTGTGTTTTGGGCCCCTGGAAGCATGAAAATCACTTTAAACATGCTAATTTTAGCTCTAACACTGATGATCCACCTACAAATGTGAACTGACGTTCAAAAATAAAACATTTGAAAACGGACCATTTTCCACATTTCTGAAGCATGACGTAATGGGGGGGTGTTATCTCTTTTGTCGAAAATCAGCCGTTTTTGCTCGAACATTAAATGCCTCCAAATGGTATTTAATTAACTTCCCGGGGTGAAGAAACCCTTTTTGAGAACTCAGAGTGAGTAAATTGGCCATTTTCATGCACTTTTAACCATTCCATAAATCTTGTGTTTTGGGCCCCTGGAAGCATGAAAATCACTTTAAACATGCTAATTTTAGCTCTAACACTGATGATCCACCTACAAATGTGAACTGACGTTCAAAAATAAAACATTTGAAAACGGACCATTTTCCACATTTCTGAAGCATGACGTAATGAGGGGTGTTATCTCTTTTGTCGAAAATCAGCCGTTTTTGCTCGAACATTAAATGCCTCCAAATGGTATTTAATTAACTTCCCGAGCCCCTGGAAGCATGAAAATCACTTTAAACATGCTAATTTTAGCTCTAACACTGATGATCCACCTACAAATGTGAACTGACGTTCAAAAATAAAACATTTGAAAACGGACCATTTTCCACATTTCTGAAGCATGACGTAATGGGGGGGTGTTATCTCTTTTGTCGAAAATCAGCCGTTTTTGCTCGAACATTAAATGCCTCCAAATGGTATTTAATTAACTTCCCGGGGTGAAGAAACCCTTTTTGAGAACTCAGAGTGAGTAAATTGGCCATTTTCATGCACTTTTAACCATTCCATAAATCTTGTGTTTTGGGCCCCTGGAAGCATGAAAATCACTTTAAACATGCTAATTTTAGCTCTAACACTGATGATCCACCTACAAATGTGAACTGACGTTCAAAAATAAAACATTTGAAAACGGACCATTTTCCACATTTCTGAAGCATGACGTAATGGGGGGGTGTTATCTCTTTTGTCGAAAATCAGCCGTTTTTGCTCGAACATTAAATGCCTCCAAATGGTATTTAATTAACTTCCCGGGGTGAAGAAACCCTTTTTGAGAACTCAGCGTGAGTAAATTGGCCATTTTCATGCACTTTTAACCATTCCATAAATCTTGTGTTTTGGGCCCCTGGAAGCATGAAAATCACTTTAAACATGCTAATTTTAGCTCTAACACTGATGATCCACCTACAAATGTGAACTGACGTTCAAAAATAAAACATTTGAAAACGGACCATTTTCCACATTTCTGAAGCATGACGTAATGGGGGGGTGTTATCTCTTTTGTCGAAAATCAGCCGTTTTTGCTCGAACATTAAATGCCTCCAAATGGTATTTAATTAACTTCCCGAGCCCCTGGAAGCATGAAAATCACTTTAAACATGCTAATTTTAGCTCTAACACTGATGATCCACCTACAAATGTGAACTGACGTTCAAAAATAAAACATTTGAAAACGGACCATTTTCCACATTTCTGAAGCATGACGTAATGGGGGGGTGTTATCTCTTTTGTCGAAAATCAGCCGTTTTTGCTCGAACATTAAATGCCTCCAAATGGTATTTAATTAACTTCCCGAGCCCCTGGAAGCATGAAAATCACTTTAAACATGCTAATTTTAGCTCTAACACTGATGATCCACCTACAAATGTGAACTGACGTTCAAAAATAAAACATTTGAAAACGGACCATTTTCCACATTTCTGAAGCATGACGTAATGGGGGGGTGTTATCTCTTTTGTCGAAAATCAGCCGTTTTTGCTCGAACATTAAATGCCTCCAAATGGTATTTAATTAACTTCCCGGGGTGAAGAAACCCTTTTTGAGAACTCAGAGTGAGTAAATTGGCCATTTTCATGCACTTTTAACCATTCTATAAATCTTGTGTTTTGGGCCCCTGGAAGCATGAAAATCACTTTAAACATGCTAATTTTAGCTCTAACACTGATGATCCACCTACAAATGTGAACTGACGTTCAAAAATAAAACATTTGAAAACGGACCATTTTCCACATTTCTGAAGCATGACGTAATGGGGGGGTGTTATCTCTTTTGTCGAAAATCAGCCGTTTTTGCTCGAACATTAAATGCCTCCAAATGGTATTTAATTAACTTCCCGGGGTGAAGAAACCCTTTTTGAGAACTCAGAGTGAGTAAATTGGCCATTTTCATGCACTTTTAACCATTCCATAAATCTTGTGTTTTGGGCCCCTGGAAGCATGAAAATCACTTTAAACATGCTAATTTTAGCTCTAACACTGATGATCCACCTACAAATGTGAACTGACGTTCAAAAATAAAACATTTGAAAACGGACCATTTTCCACATTTCTGAAGCATGACGTAATGGGGGGGTGTTATCTCTTTTGTCGAAAATCAGCCGTTTTTGCTCGAAAATTAAATGCCTCCAAATGGTATTTAATTAACTTCCCGGGGTGAAGAAACCCTTTTTGAGAACTCAGAGTGAGTAAATTGGCCATTTTCATGCACTTTTAACCATTCCATAAATCTTGTGTTTTGGGCCCCTGGAAGCATGAAAATCACTTTAAACATGCTAATTTTAGCTCTAACACTGATGATCCACCTACAAATGTGAACTGACGTTCAAAAATAAAACATTTGAAAACGGACCATTTTCCACATTTCTGAAGCATGACGTAATGGGGGGGTGTATCTCTTTTGTCGAAAATCAGCCGTTTTTGCTCGAACATTAAATGCCTCCAAATGGTATTTAATTAACTTCCCGAGCCCCTGGAAGCATGAAAATCACTTTAAACATGCTAATTTTAGCTCTAACACTGATGATCCACCTACAAATGTGAACTGACGTTCAAAAATAAAACATTTGAAAACGGACCATTTTCCACATTTCTGAAGCATGACGTAATGGGGGGGTGTTATCTCTTTTGTCGAAAATCAGCCATTTTTGCTCGAACATTAAATGCCTCCAAATGGTATTTAATTAACTTCCCGGGGTGAAGAAACCCTTTTTGAGAACTCAGAGTGAGTAAATTGGCCATTTTCATGCACTTTTAACCATTCCATAAATCTTGTGTTTTGGGCCCCTGGAAGCATGAAAATCACTTTAAACATGCTAATTTTAGCTCTAACACTGATGATCCACCTACAAATGTGAACTGACGTTCAAAAATAAAACATTTGAAAATGGACCATTTTCCACATTTCTGAAGCATGACGTAATGGGGGGGTGTTATCTCTTTTGTCGAAAATCAGCCGTTTTTGCTCGAACATTAAATGCCTCCAAATGGTATTTAATTAACTTCCCGGGGTGAAGAAACCCTTTTTGAGAACTCAGAGTGAGTAAATTGGCCATTTTCATGCACTTTTAACCATTCCATAAATCTTGTGTTTTGGGCCCCTGGAAGCATGAAAATCACTTTAAACATGCTAATTTTAGCTCTAACACTGATGATCCACCTACAAATGTGAACTGACGTTCAAAAATAAAACATTTGAAAACGGACCATTTTCCACATTTCTGAAGCATGACGTAATGGGGGGGTGTTATCTCTTTTGTCGAAAATCAGCCGTTTTTGCTCGAACATTAAATGCCTCCAAATGGTATTTAATTAACTTCCCGGGGTGAAGAAACCCTTTTTGAGAACTCAGAGTGAGTAAATTGGCCATTTTCATGCACTTTTAACCATTCCATAAATCTTGTGTTTTGGGCCCCTGGAAGCATGAAAATCACTTTAAACATGCTAATTTTAGCTCTAACACTGATGATCCACCTACAAATGTGAACTGACGTTCAAAAATAAAACATTTGAAAACGGACCATTTTCCACATTTCTGAAGCATGACGTAATGGGGGGGTGTTATCTCTTTTGTCGAAAATCAGCCGTTTTTGCTCGAACATTAAATGCCTCCAAATGGTATTTAATTAACTTCCCGAGCCCCTGGAAGCATGAAAATCACTTTAAACATGCTAATTTTAGCTCTAACACTGATGATCCACCTACAAATGTGAACTGACGTTCAAAAATAAAACATTTGAAAACGGACCATTTTCCACATTCCTGAAGCATGACGTAATGGGGGGGTGTTATCTCTTTTGTCGAAAATCAGCCGTTTTTGCTCGAACATTAAATGCCTCCAAATGGTATTTAATTAACTTCCCGAGCCCCTGGAAGCATGAAAATCACTTTAAACATGCTAATTTTAGCTCTAACACTGATGATCCACCTACAAATGTGAACTGACGTTCAAAAATAAAACATTTGAAAACGGACCATTTTCCACATTTCTGAAGCATGACGTAATGGGGGGGTGTTATCTCTTTTGTCGAAAATCAGCCGTTTTTGCTCGAACATTAAATGCCTCCAAATGGTATTTAATTAACTTCCCGGGGTGAAGAAACCCTTTTTGAGAACTCAGAGTGAGTAAATTGGCCATTTTCATGCACTTTTAACCATTCCATAAATCTTGTGTTTTGGGCCCCTGGAAGCATGAAAATCACTTTAAACATGCTAATTTTAGCTCTAACACTGATGATCCACCTACAAATGTGAACTGACGTTCAAAAATAAAACATTTGAAAACGGACCATTTTCCACATTTCTGAAGCATGACGTAATGGGGGGGTGTTATCTCTTTTGTCGAAAATCAGCCGTTTTTGCTCGAACATTAAATGCCTCCAAATGGTATTTAATTAACTTCCCGGGGTGAAGAAACCCTTTTTGAGAACTCAGCGTGAGTAAATTGGCCATTTTCATGCACTTTTAACCATTCCATAAATCTTGTGTTTTGGGCCCCTGGAAGCATGAAAATCACTTTAAACATGCTAATTTTAGCTCTAACACTGATGATCCACCTACAAATGTGAACTGACGTTCAAAAATAAAACATTTGAAAACGGACCATTTTCCACATTTCTGAAGCATGACGTAATGGGGGGGTGTTATCTCTTTTGTCGAAAATCAGCCATTTTTGCTCGAACATTAAATGCCTCCAAATGGTATTTAATTAACTTCCCGAGCCCCTGGAAGCATGAAAATCACTTTAAACATGCTAATTTTAGCTCTAACACTGATGATCCACCTACAAATGTGAACTGACGTTCAAAAATAAAACATTTGAAAACGGACCATTTTCCACATTTCTGAAGCATGACGTAATGGGGGGGTGTTATCTCTTTTGTCGAAAATCAGCCGTTTTTGCTCGAACATTAAATGCCTCCAAATGGTATTTAATTAACTTCCCGAGCCCCTGGAAGCATGAAAATCACTTTAAACATGCTAATTTTAGCTCTAACACTGATGATCCACCTACAAATGTGAACTGACGTTCAAAAATAAAACATTTGAAAACGGACCATTTTCCACATTTCTGAAGCATGACGTAATGGGGGGGTGTTATCTCTTTTGTCGAAAATCAGCCGTTTTTGCTCGAACATTAAATGCCTCCAAATGGTATTTAATTAACTTCCCGGGGTGAAGAAACCCTTTTTGAGAACTCAGAGTGAGTAAATTGGCCATTTTCATGCACTTTTAACCATTCCATAAATCTTGTGTTTTGGGCCCCTGGAAGCATGAAAATCACTTTAAACATGCTAATTTTAGCTCTAACACTGATGATCCACCTACAAATGTGAACTGACGTTCAAAAATAAAACATTTGAAAACGGACCATTTTCCACATTTCTGAAGCATGACGTAATGGGGGGGTGTTATCTCTTTTGTCGAAAATCAGCCGTTTTTGCTCGAACATTAAATGCCTCCAAATGGTATTTAATTAACTTCCCGGGGTGAAGAAACCCTTTTTGAGAACTCAGAGTGAGTAAATTGGCCATTTTCATGCACTTTTAACCATTCCATAAATCTTGTGTTTTGGGCCCCTGGAAGCATGAAAATCACTTTAAACATGCTAATTTTAGCTCTAACACTGATGATCCACCTACAAATGTGAACTGACGTTCAAAAATAAAACATTTGAAAACGGACCATTTTCCACATTTCTGAAGCATGACGTAATGGGGGGGTGTTATCTCTTTTGTCGAAAATCAGCCGTTTTTGCTCGAAAATTAAATGCCTCCAAATGGTATTTAATTAACTTCCCGGGGTGAAGAAACCCTTTTTGAGAACTCAGAGTGAGTAAATTGGCCATTTTCATGCACTTTTAACCATTCCATAAATCTTGTGTTTTGGGCCCCTGGAAGCATGAAAATCACTTTAAACATGCTAATTTTAGCTCTAACACTGATGATCCACCTACAAATGTGAACTGACGTTCAAAAATAAAACATTTGAAAACGGACCATTTTCCACATTTCTGAAGCATGACGTAATGGGGGGGTGTATCTCTTTTGTCGAAAATCAGCCGTTTTTGCTCGAACATTAAATGCCTCCAAATGGTATTTAATTAACTTCCCGAGCCCCTGGAAGCATGAAAATCACTTTAAACATGCTAATTTTAGCTCTAACACTGATGATCCACCTACAAATGTGAACTGACGTTCAAAAATAAAACATTTGAAAACGGACCATTTTCCACATTTCTGAAGCATGACGTAATGGGGGGGTGTTATCTCTTTTGTCGAAAATCAGCCGTTTTTGCTCGAACATTAAATGCCTCCAAATGGTATTTAATTAACTTCCCGAGCCCCTGGAAGCATGAAAATCACTTTAAACATGCTAATTTTAGCTCTAACACTGATGATCCACCTACAAATGTGAACTGACGTTCAAAAATAAAACATTTGAAAACGGACCATTTTCCACATTTCTGAAGCATGACGTAATGGGGGGGTGTTATCTCTTTTGTCGAAAATCAGCCGTTTTTGCTCGAACATTAAATGCCTCCAAATGGTATTTAATTAACTTCCCGGGGTGAAGAAACCCTTTTTGAGAACTCAGAGTGAGTAAATTGGCCATTTTCATGCACTTTTAACCATTCCATAAATCTTGTGTTTTGGGCCCCTGGAAGCATGAAAATCACTTTAAACATGCTAACTTTAGCTCTAACACTGATGATCCACCTACAAATGTGAACTGATGTTCAAAAATAAAACATTTGAAAACGGACCATTTTCCACATTTCTGAAGCATGACGTAATGGGGGGGTGTTATCTCTTTTGTCGAAAATCAGCCGTTTTTGCTCGAACATTAAATGCCTCCAAATGGTATTTAATTAACTTCCCGGGGTGAAGAAACCCTTTTTGAGAACTCAGAGTGAGTAAATTGGCCATTTTCATGCACTTTTAACCATTCCATAAATCTTGTGTTTTGGGCCCCTGGAAGCATGAAAATCACTTTAAACATGCTAATTTTAGCTCTAACACTGATGATCCACCTACAAATGTGAACTGACGTTCAAAAATAAAACATTTGAAAACGGACCATTTTCCACATTTCTGAAGCATGACGTAATGGGGGGGTGTTATCTCTTTTGTCGAAAATCAGCAGTTTTTGCTCGAACATTAAATGCCTCCAAATGGTATTTAATTAACTTCCCGAGCCCCTGGAAGCATGAAAATCACTTTAAACATGCTAATTTTAGCTCTAACACTGATGATCCACCTACAAATGTGAACTGACGTTCAAAAATAAAACATTTGAAAACGGACCATTTTCCACATTTCTGAAGCATGACGTAATGGGGGGGTGTTATCTCTTTTGTCGAAAATCAGCCGTTTTTGCTCGAACATTAAATGCCTCCAAATGGTATTTAATTAACTTCCCGAGCCCCTGGAAGCATGAAAATCACTTTAAACATGCTAATTTTAGCTCTAACACTGATGATCCACCTACAAATGTGAACTGACGTTCAAAAATAAAACATTTGAAAACGGACCATTTTCCACATTTCTGAAGCATGACGTAATGGGGGGGTGTTATCTCTTTTGTCGAAAATCAGCCGTTTTTGCTCGAACATTAAATGCCTCCAAATGGTATTTAATTAACTTCCCGAGCCCCTGGAAGCATGAAAATCACTTTAAACATGCTAATTTTAGCTCTAACACTGATGATCCACCTACAAATGTGAACTGACGTTCAAAAATAAAACATTTGAAAACGGACCATTTTCCACATTTCTGAAGCATGACGTAATGGGGGGGTGTTATCTCTTTTGTCGAAAATCAGCCGTTTTTGCTCGAACATTAAATGCCTCCAAATGGTATTTAATTAACTTCCCGAGCCCCTGGAAGCATGAAAATCACTTTAAACATGCTAATTTTAGCTCTAACACTGATGATCCACCTACAAATGTGAACTGACGTTCAAAAATAAAACATTTGAAAACGGACCATTTTCCACATTTCTGAAGCATGACGTAATGGGGGGGTGTTATCTCTTTTGTCGAAAATCAGCCGTTTTTGCTCGAACATTAAATGCCTCCAAATGGTATTTAATTAAGTTCCCGGGGTGAAGAAACCCTTTTTGAGAACTCAGAGTGAGTAAATTGGCCATTTTCATGCACTTTTAACCATTCCATAAATCTTGTGTTTTGGGCCCCTGGAAGCATGAAAATCACTTTAAACATGCTAATTTTAGCTCTAACACTGATGATCCACCTACAAATGTGAACTGACGTTCAAAAATAAAACATTTGAAAACGGACCATTTTCCACATTTCTGAAGCATGACGTAATAGGGGGGTGTTATCTCTTTTGTCGAAAATCAGCCGTTTTTGCTCGAACATTAAATGCCTCCAAATGGTATTTAATTAACTTCCCGGGGTGAAGAAACCCTTTTTGAGAACTCAGAGTGAGTAAATTGGCCATTTTCATGCACTTTTAACCATTCCATAAATCTTGTGTTTTGGGCCCCTGGAAGCATGAAAATCACTTTAAACATGCTAATTTTAGCTCTAACACTGATGATCCACCTACAAATGTGAACTGACGTTCAAAAATAAAACATTTGAAAACGGACCATTTTCCACATTTCTGAAGCATGACGTAATGGGGGGGTGTTATCTCTTTTGTCGAAAATCAGCCGTTTTTGCTCGAACATTAAATGCCTCCAAATGGTATTTAATTAACTTCCCGGGGTGAAGAAACCCTTTTTGAGAACTCAGAGTGAGTAAATTGGCCATTTTCATGCACTTTTAACCATTCCATAAATCTTGTGTTTTGGGCCCCTGGAAGCATGAAAATCACTTTAAACATGCTAATTTTAGCTCTAACACTGATGATCCACCTACAAATGTGAACTGACGTTCAAAAATAAAACATTTGAAAACGGACCATTTTCCACATTTCTGAAGCATGACGTAATGGGGGGGTGTTATCTCTTTTGTCGAAAATCAGCCGTTTTTGCTCGAACATTAAATGCCTCCAAATGGTATTTAATTAACTTCCCGAGCCCCTGGAAGCATGAAAATCACTTTAAACATGCTAATTTTAGCTCTAACACTGATGATCCACCTACAAATGTGAACTGACGTTCAAAAATAAAACATTTGAAAACGGACCATTTTCCACATTTCTGAAGCATGACGTAATGGGGGGGTGTTATCTCTTTTGTCGAAAATCAGCCGTTTTTGCTCGAACATTAAATGCCTCCAAATGGTATTTAATTAACTTCCCGGGGTGAAGAAACCCTTTTTGAGAACTCAGAGTGAGTAAATTGGCCATTTTCATGCACTTTTAACCATTCCATAAATCTTGTGTTTTGGGCCCCTGGAAGCATGAAAATCACTTTAAACATGCTAATTTTAGCTCTAACACTGATGATCCACCTACAAATGTGAACTGACGTTCAAAAATAAAACATTTGAAAACGGACCATTTTCCACATTTCTGAAGCATGACGTAATGGGGGGGTGTTATCTCTTTTGTCGAAAATCAGCCGTTTTTGCTCGAACATTAAATGCCTCCAAATGGTATTTAATTAACTTCCCGAGCCCCTGGAAGCATGAAAATCACTTTAAACATGCTAATTTTAGCTCTAACACTGATGATTCACCTACAAATGTGAACTGACGTTCAAAAGTAAAACATTTGAAAACGGACCATTTTCCACATTTCTGAAGCATGACGTAATGGGGGGGTGTTATCTCTTTTGTCGAAAATCAGCCGTTTTTGCTCGAACATTAAATGCCTCCAAATGGTATTTAATTAACTTCCCGAGCCCCTGGAAGCATGAAAATCACTTTAAACATGCTAATTTTAGCTCTAACACTGATGATCCACCTACAAATGTGAACTGACGTTCAAAAATAAAACATTTGAAAACGGACCATTTTCCACATTTCTGAAGCATGACGTAATGGGGGGTGTTATCTCTTTTGTCGAAAATCAGCCGTTTTTGCTCGAACATTAAATGCCTCCAAATGGTATTTAATTAACTTCCCGAGCCCCTGGAAGCAAGAAAATCACTTTAAACATGCTAATTTTAGCTCTAACACTGATGATCCACCTACAAATGTGAACTGACGTTCAAAAATAAAACATTTGAAAACGGACCATTTTCCACATTTCTGAAGCATGACGTAATGGGGGGACGTTATCTCTTTTGTCGAAAATCAGCCGTTTTTGCTCGAACATTAAATGCCTCCAAATGGTATTTAATTAACTTCCCGGGGTGAAGAAACCCTTTTTGAGAACTCAGAGTGAGTAAATTGGCCATTTTCATGCACTTTTAACCATTCCATAAATCTTGTGTTTTGGGCCCCTGGAAGCATGAAAATCACTTTAAACATGCTAATTTTAGCTCTAACACTGATGATCCACCTACAAATGTGAACTGACGTTCAAAAATAAAACATTTGAAAACGGACCATTTTCCACATTTCTGAAGCATGACGTAATGGGGGGGTGTTATCTCTTTTGTCGAAAATCAGCCGTTTTTGCTCGAACATTAAATGCCTCCAAATGGTATTTAATTAACTTCCCGGGGTGAAGAAACCCTTTTTGAGAACTCAGCGTGAGTAAATTGGCCATTTTCATGCACTTTTAACCATTCCATAAATCTTGTGTTTTGGGCCCCTGGAAGCATGAAAATCACTTTAAACATGCTAATTTTAGCTCTAACACTGATGATCCACCTACAAATGTGAACTGACGTTCAAAAATAAAACATTTGAAAACGGACCATTTTCCACATTTCTGAAGCATGACGTAATGGGGGGGTGTTATCTCTTTTGTCGAAAATCAGCCGTTTTTGCTCGAACATTAAATGCCTCCAAATGGTATTTAATTAACTTCCCGAGCCCCTGGAAGCATGAAAATCACTTTAAACATGCTAATTTTAGCTCTAACACTGATGATCCACCTACAAATGTGAACTGACGTTCAAAAATAAAACATTTGAAAACGGACCATTTTCCACATTTCTGAAGCATGACGTAATGGGGGGGTGTTATCTCTTTTGTCGAAAATCAGCCGTTTTTGCTCGAACATTAAATGCCTCCAAATGGTATTTAATTAACTTCCCGAGCCCCTGGAAGCATGAAAATCACTTTAAACATGCTAATTTTAGCTCTAACACTGATGATCCACCTACAAATGTGAACTGACGTTCAAAAATAAAACATTTGAAAACGGACCATTTTCCACATTTCTGAAGCATGACGTAATGGGGGGGTGTTATCTCTTTTGTCGAAAATCAGCCGTTTTTGCTCGAACATTAAATGCCTCCAAATGGTATTTAATTAACTTCCCGGGGTGAAGAAACCCTTTTTGAGAACTCAGAGTGAGTAAATTGGCCATTTTCATGCACTTTTAACCATTCCATAAATCTTGTGTTTTGGGCCCCTGGAAGCATGAAAATCACTTTAAACATGCTAATTTTAGCTCTAACACTGATGATCCACCTACAAATGTGAACTGACGTTCAAAAATAAAACATTTGAAAACGGACCATTTTCCACATTTCTGAAGCATGACGTAATGGGGGGGTGTTATCTCTTTTGTCGAAAATCAGCCGTTTTTGCTCGAACATTAAATGCCTCCAAATGGTATTTAATTAACTTCCCGGGGGGAAGAAACCCTTTTTGAGAACTCAGAGTGAGTAAATTGGCCATTTTCATGCACTTTTAACCATTCCATAAATCTTGTGTTTTGGGCCCCTGGAAGCATGAAAATCACTTTAAACATGCTAATTTTAGCTCTAACACTGATGATCCACCTACAAATGTGAACTGACGTTCAAAAATAAAACATTTGAAAACGGACCATTTTCCACATTTCTGAAGCATGACGTAATGGGGGGGTGTTATCTCTTTTGTCGAAAATCAGCCGTTTTTGCTCGAAAATTAAATGCCTCCAAATGGTATTTAATTAACTTCCCGGGGTGAAGAAACCCTTTTTGAGAACTCAGAGTGAGTAAATTGGCCATTTTCATGCACTTTTAACCATTCCATAAATCTTGTGTTTTGGGCCCCTGGAAGCATGAAAATCACTTTAAACATGCTAATTTTAGCTCTAACACTGATGATCCACCTACAAATGTGAACTGACGTTCAAAAATAAAACATTTGAAAACGGACCATTTTCCACATTTCTGAAGCATGACGTAATGGGGGGGTGTATCTCTTTTGTCGAAAATCAGCCGTTTTTGCTCGAACATTAAATGCCTCCAAATGGTATTTAATTAACTTCCCGAGCCCCTGGAAGCATGAAAATCACTTTAAACATGCTAATTTTAGCTCTAACACTGATGATCCACCTACAAATGTGAACTGACGTTCAAAAATAAAACATTTGAAAACGGACCATTTTCCACATTTCTGAAGCATGACGTAATGGGGGGGTGTTATCTCTTTTGTCGAAAATCAGCCGTTTTTGCTCGAACATTAAATGCCTCCAAATGGTATTTAATTAACTTCCCGAGCCCCTGGAAGCATGAAAATCACTTTAAACATGCTAATTTTAGCTCTAACACTGATGATCCACCTACAAATGTGAACTGACGTTCAAAAATAAAACATTTGAAAACGGACCATTTTCCACATTTCTGAAGCATGACGTAATGGGGGGGTGTTATCTCTTTTGTCGAAAATCAGCCGTTTTTGCTCGAACATTAAATGCCTCCAAATGGTATTTAATTAACTTCCCGGGGTGAAGAAACCCTTTTTGAGAACTCAGAGTGAGTAAATTGGCCATTTTCATGCACTTTTAACCATTCCATAAATCTTGTGTTTTGGGCCCCTGGAAACATGAAAATCACTTTAAACATGCTAATTTTAGCTCTAACACTGATGATCCACCTACAAATGTGAACTGACGTTCAAAAATAAAACATTTGAAAACGGACCATTTTCCACATTTCTGAAGCATGACGTAATGGGGGGTGTTATCTCTTTTGTCGAAAATCAGCCGTTTTTGCTCGAACATTAAATGCCTCCAAATGGTATTTAATTAACTTCCCGAGCCCCTGGAAGCATGAAAATCACTTTAAACATGCTAATTTTAGCTCTAACACTGATGATCCACCTACAAATGTGAACTGACGTTCAAAAATAAAACATTTGAAAACGGACCATTTTCCACATTTCTGAAGCATGACGTAATGGGGGGGTGTTATCTCTTTTGTCGAAAATCAGCCGTTTTTGCTCGTACATTAAATGCCTCCAAATGGTATTTAATTAACTTCCCGAGCCCCTGGAAGCATGAAAATCACTTTAAACATGCTAATTTTAGCTCTAACACTGATGATCCACCTACAAATGTGAACTGACGTTCAAAAATAAAACATTTGAAAACGGACCATTTTCCACATTTCTGAAGCATGACGTAATGGGGGGGTGTTATCTCTTTTGTCGAAAATCAGCCGTTTTTGCTCGAACATTAAATGCCTCCAAATGGTATTTAATTAACTTCCCGGGGTGAAGAAACCCTTTTTGAGAACTCAGAGTGAGTAAATTGGCCATTTTCATGCACTTTTAACCATTCCATAAATCTTGTGTTTTGGGCCCCTGGAAGCATGAAAATCACTTTAAACATGCTAATTTTAGCTCTAACACTGATGATCCACCTACAAATGTGAACTGACGTTCAAAAATAAAACATTTGAAAACGGACCATTTTCCACATTTCTGAAGCATGACGTAATGGGGGGGTGTTATCTCTTTTGTCGAAAATCAGCCGTTTTTGCTCGAACATTAAATACCTCCAAATGGTATTTACTTAACTTCCCGGGGTGAAGAAACCCTTTTTGAGAACTCAGAGTGAGTAAATTGGCCATTTTCATGCACTTTTAACCATTCCATAAATCTTGTGTTTTGGGCCCCTGGAAGCATGAAAATCACTTTAAACATGCTAATTTTAGCTCTAACACTGATGATCCACCTACAAATGTGAACTGACGTTCAAAAATAAAACATTTGAAAACGGACCATTTTCCACATTTCTGAAGCATGACGTAATGGGGGGGTGTTATCTCTTTTGTCGAAAATCAGCCGTTTTTGCTCGAACATTAAATGCCTCCAAATGGTATTTAATTAACTTCCCGGGGTGAAGAAACCCTTTTTGAGAACTCAGAGTGAGTAAATTGGCCATTTTCATGCACTTTTAACCATTCCATAAATCTTGTGTTTTGGGCCCCTGGAAGCATGAAAATCACTTTAAACATGCTAATTTTAGCTCTAACACTGATGATCCACCTACAAATGTGAACTGACGTTCAAAAATAAAACATTTGAAAACGGACCATTTTCCACATTTCTGAAGCATGACGTAATGGGGGGGTGTTATCTCTTTTGTCGAAAATCAGCCGTTTTTGCTCGAACATTAAATGCCTCCAAATGGTATTTAATTAACTTCCCGGGGTGAAGAAACCCTTTTTGAGAACTCAGAGTGAGTAAATTGGCCATTTTCATGCACTTTTAACCATTCCATAAATCTTGTGTTTTGGGCCCCTGGAAGCATGAAAATCACTTTAAACATGCTAATTTTAGCTCTAACACTGATGATCCACCTACAAATGTGAACTGACGTTCAAAAATAAAACATTTGAAAACGGACCATTTTCCACATTTCTGAAGCATGACGTAATGGGGGGGTGTTATCTCTTTTGTCGAAAATCAGCCGTTTTTGCTCGAACATTAAATGCCTCCAAATGGTATTTAATTAACTTCCCGAGCCCCTGGGAGCATGAAAATCACTTTAAACATGCTAATTTTAGCTCTAACACTGATGATCCACCTACAAATGTGAACTGACGTTCAAAAATAAAACATTTGAAAACGGATCATTTTCCACATTTCTGAAGCATGACGTAATGGGGGGGTGTTATCTCTTTTGTCGAAAATCAGCCGTTTTTGCTCGAACATTAAATGCCTCCAAATGGTATTTAATTAACTTCCCGGGGTGAAGAAACCCTTTTTGAGAACTCAGAGTGAGTAAATTGGCCATTTTCATGCACTTTTAACCATTCCATAAATCTTGTGTTTTGTGCCCCTGGAAGCATGAAAATCACTTTAAACATGCTAATTTTAGCTCTAACACTGATGATCCACCTACAAATGTGAACTGACGTTCAAAAATAAAACATTTGAAAACGGACCATTTTCCACATTTCTGAAGCATGACGTAATGGGGGGGTGTTATCTCTTTTGTCGAAAATCAGCCGTTTTTGCTCGAACATTAAATGCCTCCAAATGGTATTTAATTAACTTCCCGAGCCCCTGGAAGCATGAAAATCACTTTAAACATGCTAATTTTAGCTCTAACACTGATGATCCACCTACAAATGTGAACTGACGTTCAAAATTAAAACATTTGAAAACGGACCATTTTCCACATTTCTGAAGCATGACGTAATGGGGGGGTGTTATCTCTTTTGTCGAAAATCAGCCGTTTTTGCTCGAACATTAAATGCCTCCAAATGGTATTTAATTAACTTCCCGAGCCCCTGGAAGCATGAAAATCACTTTAAACATGCTAATTTTAGCTCTAACACTGATGATCCACCTACAAATGTGAACTGACGTTCAAAAATAAAACATTTGAAAACGGACCATTTTCCACATTTCTGAAGCATGACGTAATGGGGGGTGTTATCTCTTTTGTCGAAAATCAGCCGTTTTTGCTCGAACATTAAATGCCTCCAAATGGTATTTAATTAACTTCCCGGGGTGAAGAAACCCTTTTTGAGAACTCAGAGTGAGTAAATTGGCCATTTTCATGCACTTTTAACCATTCCATAAATCTTGTGTTTTGGGCCCCTGGAAGCATGAAAATCACTTTAAACATGCTAATTTTAGCTCTAACACTGATGATCCACCTACAAATGTGAACTGACGTTCAAAAATAAAACATTTGAAAACGGACCATTTTCCACATTTCTGAAGCATGACGTAATGGGGGGGTGTTATCTCTTTTGTCGAAAATCAGCCGTTTTTGCTCGAACATTAAATGCCTCCAAATGGTATTTAATTAACTTCCCGAGCCCCTTGAAGCAAGAAAATCACTTTAAACATGCTAATTTTAGCTCTAACACTGATGATCCACCTACAAATGTGAACTGACGTTCAAAAATAAAACATTTGAAAACGGACCATTTTCCACATTTCTGAAGCATGACGTAATGGGGGGGTGTTATCTCTTTTGTCGAAAATCAGCCGTTTTTGCTCGAACATTAAATGCCTCCAAATGGTATTTAATTAACTTCCCGGGGTGAAGAAACCCTTTTTGAGAACTCAGAGTGAGTAAATTGGCCATTTTCATGCACTTTTAACCATTCCATAAATCTTGTGTTTTGGGCCCCTGGAAGCATGAAAATCACTTTAAACATGCTAATTTTAGCTCTAACACTGATGATCCACCTACAAATGTGAACTGACGTTCAAAAATAAAACATTTGAAAACGGACCATTTTCCACATTTCTGAAGCATGACGTAATGGGGGGGTGTTATCTCTTTTGTCGAAAATCAGCCGTTTTTGCTCGAACATTAAATGCCTCCAAATGGTATTTAATTAACTTCCCGAGCCCCTGGAAGCATGAAAATCACTTTAAACATGCTAATTTTAGCTCTAACACTGATGATCCACCTACAAATGTGAACTGACGTTCAAAAATAAAACATTTGAAAACGGACCATTTTCCACATTTCTGAAGCATGACGTAATGGGGGGGTGTTATCTCTTTTGTCGAAAATCAGCCGTTTTTGCTCGAACATTAAATGCCTCCAAATGGTATTTAATTAACTTCCCGAGCCCCTGGAAGCATGAAAATCACTTTAAACATGCTAATTTTAGCTCTAACACTGATGATCCACCTACAAATGTGAACTGACGTTCAAAAATAAAACATTTGAAAACGGACCATTTTCCACATTTCTGAAGCATGACGTAATGGGGGGGGTGTTATCTCTTTTGTCGAAAATCAGCCGTTTTTGCTCGAACATTAAATGCCTCCAAATGGTATTTAATTAACTTCCCGGGGTGAAGAAACCCTTTTTGAGAACTCAGAGTGAGTAAATTGGCCATTTTCATGCACTTTTAACCATTCCATAAATCTTGTGTTTTGGGCCCCTGGAAGCATGAAAATCACTTTAAACATGCTAATTTTAGCTCTAACACTGATGATCCACCTACAAATGTGAACTGACGTTCAAAAATAAAACATTTGAAAACGGACCATTTTCCACATTTCTGAAGCATGACGTAATGGGGGGGTGTTATCTCTTTTGTCGAAAATCAGCCGTTTTGGCTCGAACATTAAATGCCTCCAAATGGTATTTAATTAACTTCCCGAGCCCCTGGAAGCATGAAAATCACTTTAAACATGCTAATTTTAGCTCTAACACTGATGATCCACCTACAAATGTGAACTGACGTTCAAAAATAAAACATTTGAAAACGGACCATTTTCCACATTTCTGAAGCATGACGTAATGGGGGGGTGTTATCTCTTTTGTCGAAAATCAGCCGTTTTTGCTCGAACATTAAATGCCTCCAAATGGTATTTAATTAACTTCCCGAGCCCCCTGGAAGCATGAAAATCACTTTAAACATGCTAATTTTAGCTCTAACACTGATGATCCACCTACAAATGTGAACTGACGTTCAAAAATAAAACATTTGAAAACGGACCATTTTCCACATTTCTGAAGCATGACGTAATGGGGGGGGTGTTATCTCTTTTGTCGAAAATCAGCCGTTTTTGCTCGAACATTAAATGCCTCCAAATGGTATTTAATTAACTTCCCGAGCCCCTGGAAGCATGAAAATCACTTTAAACATGCTAATTTTAGCTCTAACACTGATGATCCACCTACAAATGTGAACTGACGTTCAAAAATAAAACATTTGAAAACGGACCATTTTCCACATTTCTGAAGCATGACGTAATGGGGGGGTGTTATCTCTTTTGTCGAAAATCAGCCGTTTTTGCTCGAACATTAAATGCCTCCAAATGGTATTTAATTAACTTCCCGAGCCCCTGGAAGCATGAAAATCACTTTAAACATGCTAATTTTAGCTCTAACACTGATGATCCACCTACAAATGTGAACTGACGTTCAAAATAAAACATTTGAAAACGGACCATTTTCCACATTTCTGAAGCATGACGTAATGGGGGGGTGTTATCTCTTTTGTCGAAAATCAGCCGTTTTTGCTCGAACATTAAATGCCTCCAAATGGTATTTAATTAACTTCCCGAGCCCCTGGAAGCATGAAAATCACTTTAAACATGCTAATTTTAGCTCTAACACTGATGATCCACCTACAAATGTGAACTGACGTTCAAAAATAAAACATTTGAAAACGGACCATTTTCCACATTTCTGAAGCATGACGTAATGGGGGGGTGTTATCTCTTTTGTCGAAAATCAGCCGTTTTTGCTCGAACATTAAATGCCTCCAAATGGTATTTAATTAACTTCCCGGGGTGAAGAAACCCTTTTTGAGAACTCAGAGTGAGTAAATTGGCCATTTTCATGCACTTTTAACCATTCCATAAATCTTGTGTTTTGGGCCCCTGGAAGCATGAAAATCACTTTAAACATGCTAATTTTAGCTCTAACACTGATGATCCACCTACAAATGTGAACTGACGTTCAAAAATAAAACATTTGAAAACGGACCATTTTCCACATTTCTGAAGCATGACGTAATGGGGGGGTGTTATCTCTTTTGTCGAAAATCAGCCGTTTTTGCTCGAACATTAAATGCCTCCAAATGGTATTTAATTAACTTCCCGAGCCCCTGGAAGCATGAAAATCACTTTAAACATGCTAATTTTAGCTCTAACACTGATGATCCACCTACAAATGTGAACTGACGTTCAAAAATAAAATATTTGAAAACGGACCATTTTCCACATTTTCTGAAGCATGACGTAATGGGGGGGTGTTATCTCTTTTGTCGAAAATCAGCCGTTTTTGCTCGAACATTAAATGCCTCCAAATGGTATTTAATTAACTTCCCGAGCCCCTGGAAGCATGAAAATCACTTTAAACATGCTAATTTTAGCTCTAACACTGATGATCCACCTACAAATGTGAACTGACGTTCAAAAATAAAACATTTGAAAACGGACCATTTTCCACATTTCTGAAGCATGACGTAATGGGGGGGTGTTATCTCTTTTGTCGAAAATCAGCCGTTTTTGCTCGAACATTAAATGCCTCCAAATGGTATTTAATTAACTTCCCGAGCCCCTGGAAGCATGAAAATCACTTTAAACATGCTAATTTTAGCTCTAACACTGATGATCCACCTACAAATGTGAACTGACGTTCAAAAATAAAACATTTGAAAACGGACCATTTTCCACATTTCTGAAGCATGACGTAATGGGGGGGTGTTATCTCTTTTGTCGAAAATCAGCCGTTTTTGCTCGAACATTAAATGCCTCCAAATGGTATTTAATTAACTTCCCGAGCCCCTGGAAGCATGAAAATCACTTTAAACATGCTAATTTTAGCTCTAACACTGATGATCCACCTACAAATGTGAACTGACGTTCAAAAATAAAACATTTGAAAACGGACCATTTTCCACATTTCTGAAGCATGACGTAATGGGGGGGTGTTATCTCTTTTGTCGAAAATCAGCCGTTTTTGCTCGAACATTAAATGCCTCCAAATGGTATTTAATTAACTTCCCGAGCCCCTGGAAGCATGAAAATCACTTTAAACATGCTAATTTTAGCTCTAACACTGATGATCCACCTACAAATGTGAACTGACGTTCAAAAATAAAACATTTGAAAACGGACCATTTTCCACATTTCTGAAGCATGACGTAATGGGGGGGTGTTATCTCTTTTGTCGAAAATCAGCCGTTTTTGCTCGAACATTAAATGCCTCCAAATGGTATTTAATTAACTTCCCGAGCCCCTGGAAGCATGAAAATCACTTTAAACATGCTAATTTTAGCTCTAACACTGATGATCCACAAACAAATGTGAACTGACGTTCAAAAATAAAACATTTGAAAACGGACCATTTTCCACATTTCTGAAGCATGACGTAATGGGGGGGTGTTATCTCTTTTGTCGAAAATCAGCCGTTTTTGCTCGAACATTAAATGCCTCCAAATGGTATTTAATTAACTTCCCGGGGTGAAGAAACCCTTTTTGAGAACTCAGAGTGAGTAAATTGGCCATTTTCATGCACTTTTAACCATTCCATAAATTTTGTGTTTTGGGCCCCTGGAAGCATGAAAATCACTTTAAACATGCTAATTTTAGCTCTAACACTGATGATCCACCTACAAATGTGAACTGACGTTCAAAAATAAAACATTTGAAAACGGACCATTTTCCACATTTCTGAAGCATGACGTAATGGGGGGGTGTTATCTCTTTTGTCGAAAATCAGCCGTTTTTGCTCGAACATTAAATGCCTCCAAATGGTATTTAATTAACTTCCCAAACCCCTGGAAGCATGAAAATCACTTTAAACATGCTAATTTTAGCTCTAACACTGATGATCCACCTACAAATGTGAACTGACGTTCAAAAATAAAACATTTGAAAACGGACCATTTTCCACATTTCTGAAGCATGACGTAATGGGGGGGTGTTATCTCTTTTGTCGAAAATCAGCCGTTTTTGCTCGAACATTAAATGCCTCCAAATGGTATTTAATTAACTTCCCGGGGTGAAGAAACCCTTTTTGAGAACTCAGAGTGAGTAAATTGGCCATTTTCATGCACTTTTAACCATTCCATAAATCTTGTGTTTTGGGCCCCTGGAAGCATGAAAATCACTTTAAACATGCTAATTTTAGCTCTAACACTGATGATCCACCTACAAATGTGAACTGACGTTCAAAAATAAAACATTTGAAAACGGACCATTTTCCACATTTCTGAAGCATGACGTAATGGGGGGGTGTTATCTCTTTTGTCGAAAATCAGCCGTTTTTGCTCGAACATTAAATGCCTCCAAATGGTATTTAATTAACTTCCCGAGCCCCTGGAAGCATGAAAATCACTTTAAACATGCTAATTTTAGCTCTAACACTGATGATCCACCTACAAATGTGAACTGACGTTCAAAAATAAAACATTTGAAAACGGACCATTTTCCACATTTCTGAAGCATGACGTAATGGGGGGGTGTTATCTCTTTTGTCGAAAATCAGCCGTTTTTGCTCGAACATTAAATGCCTCCAAATGGTATTTAATTAACTTCCCGAGCCCCTGGAAGCATGAAAATCACTTTAAACATGCTAATTTTAGCTCTAACACTGATGATCCACCTACAAATGTGAACTGACGTTCAAAAATAAAACATTTGAAAACGGACCATTTTCCACATTTCTGAAGCATGACGTAATGGGGGGGTGTTATCTCTTTTGTCGAAAATCAGCCGTTTTTGCTCGAACATTAAATGCCTCCAAATGGTATTTAATTAACTTCCCGAGCCCCTGGAAGCATGAAAATCACTTTAAACATGCTAATTTTAGCTCTAACACTGATGATCCACCTACAAATGTGAACTGACGTTCAAAAATAAAACATTTGAAAACGGACCATTTTCCACATTTCTGAAGCATGACGTAATGGGGGGGTGTTATCTCTTTTGTCGAAAATCAGCCGTTTTTGCTCGAACATTAAATGCCTCCAAATGGTATTTAATTAACTTCCCGGGGTGAAGAAACCCTTTTTGAGAACTCAGAGTGAGTAAATTGGCCATTTTCATGCACTTTTAACCATTCCATAAATCTTGTGTTTTGGGCCCCTGGAAGCATGAAAATCACTTTAAACATGCTAATTTTAGCTCTAACACTGATGATCCACCTACAAATGTGAACTGACGTTCAAAAATAAAACATTTGAAAACGGACCATTTTCCACATTTCTGAAGCATGACGTAATGGGGGGGTGTTATCTCTTTTGTCGAAAATCAGCCGTTTTTGCTCGAACATTAAATGCCTCCAAATGGTATTTAATTAACTTCCCGAGCCCCTGGAAGCATGAAAATCACTTTAAACATGCTAATTTTAGCTCTAACACTGATGATCCACCTACAAATGTGAACTGACGTTCAAAAATAAAACATTTGAAAACGGACCATTTTCCACATTTCTGAAGCATGACGTAATGGGGGGGTGTTATCTCTTTTGTCGAAAATCAGCCGTTTTTGCTCGAACATTAAATGCCTCCAAATGGTATTTAATTAACTTCCCGGGGTGAAGAAACCCTTTTTGAGAACTCAGAGTGAGTAAATTGGCCATTTTCATGCACTTTTAACCATTCCATAAATCTTGTGTTTTGGGCCCCTGGAAGCATGAAAATCACTTTAAACATGCTAATTTTAGCTCTAACACTGATGATCCACCTACAAATGTGAACTGACGTTCAAAAATAAAACATTTGAAAACGGACCATTTTCCACATTTCTGAAGCATGACGTAATGGGGGGGTGTTATCTCTTTTGTCGAAAATCAGCCGTTTTTGCTCGAACATTAAATGCCTCCAAATGGTATTTAATTAACTTCCCGGGGTGAAGAAACCCTTTTTGAGAACTCAGAGTGAGTAAATTGGCCATTTTCATGCACTTTCAACCATTCCATAAATCTTGTGTTTTGGGCCCCTGGAAGCATGAAAATCACTTTAAACATGCTAATTTTAGCTCTAACACTGATGATCCACCTACAAATGTGAACTGACGTTCAAAAATAAAACATTTGAAAACGGACCATTTTCCACATTTCTGAAGCATGACGTAATGGGGGGGTGTTATCTCTTTTGTCGAAAATCAGCCGTTTTTGCTCGAACATTAAATGCCTCCAAATGGTATTTAATTAACTTTCCGAGCCCCTGGAAGCATGAAAATCACTTTAAACATGCTAATTTTAGCTCTAACACTGATGATCCACCTACAAATGTGAACTGACGTTCAAAAATAAAACATTTGAAAACGGACCATTTTCCACATTTCTGAAGCATGACGTAATGGGGGGGTGTTATCTCTTTTGTCGAAAATCAGCCGTTTTTGCTCGAACATTAAATGCCTCCAAATGGTATTTAATTAACTTCCCGAGCCCCTGGAAGCATGAAAATCACTTTAAACATGCTAATTTTAGCTCTAACACTGATGATCCACCTACAAATGTGAACTGACGTTCAAAAATAAAACATTTGAAAACGGACCATTTTCCACATTTCTGAAGCATGACGTAATGGGGGGGTGTTATCTCTTTTGTCGAAAATCAGCCGTTTTTGCTCGAACATTAAATGCCTCCAAATGGTATTTAATTAACTTCCCGGGGTGAAGAAACCCTTTTTGAGAACTCAGAGTGAGTAAATTGGCCATTTTCATGCACTTTTAACCATTCCATAAATCTTGTGTTTTGGGCCCCTGGAAGCATGAAAATCACTTTAAACATGCTAATTTTAGCTCTAACACTGATGATCCACCTACAAATGTGAACTGACGTTCAAAAATAAAATATTTGAAAACGGACCATTTTCCACATTTCTGAAGCATGACGTAATGGGGGGGTGTTATCTCTTTTGTCGAAAATCAGCCGTTTTTGCTCGAACATTAAATGCCTCCAAATGGTATTTAATTAACTTCCCGAGCCCCTGGAAGCATGAAAATCACTTTAAACATGCTAATTTTAGCTCTAACACTGATGATCCACCTACAAATGTGAACTGACGTTCAAAAATAAAACATTTGAAAACGGACCATTTTCCACATTTCTGAAGCATGACGTAATGGGGGGGTGTTATCTCTTTTGTCAAAAATCAGCCGTTTTTGCTCGAACATTAAATGCCTCCAAATGGTATTTAATTAACTTCCCGAGCCCCTGGAAGCATGAAAATCACTTTAAACATGCTAATTTTAGCTCTAACACTGATGATCCACCTACAAATGTGAACTGACGTTCAAAAATAAAACATTTGAAAACGGACCATTTTCCACATTTCTGAAGCATGACGTAATGGGGGGGTGTTATCTCTTTTGTCGAAAATCAGCCGTTTTTGCTCGAACATTAAATGCCTCCAAATGGTATTTAATTAACTTCCCGAGCCCCTGGAAGCATGAAAATCACTTTAAACATGCTAATTTTAGCTCTAACACTGATGATCCACCTACAAATGTGAACTGACGTTCAAAAATAAAACATTTGAAAACGGACCATTTTCCACATTTCTGAAGCATGACGTAATGGGGGGGTGTTATCTCTTTTGTCGAAAATCAGCCGTTTTTGCTCGAACATTAAATGCCTCCAAATGGTATTTAATTAACTTCCCGGGGTGAAGAAACCCTTTTTGAGAACTCAGAGTGAGTAAATTGGCCATTTTCATGCACTTTTAACCATTCCATAAATCTTGTGTTTTGGGCCCCTGGAAGCATGAAAATCACTTTAAACATGCTAATTTTAGCTCTAACACTGATGATCCACCTACAAATGTGAACTGACGTTCAAAAATAAAACATTTGAAAACGGACCATTTTCCACATTTCTGAAGCATGACGTAATGGGGGGGTGTTATCTCTTTTGTCGAAAATCAGCCGTTTTTGCTCGAACATTAAATGCCTCCAAATGGTATTTAATTAACTTCCCGAGCCCCTGGAAGCATGAAAATCACTTTAAACATGCTAATTTTAGCTCTAACACTGATGATCCACCTACAAATGTGAACTGACGTTCAAAAATAAAACATTTGAAAACGGACCATTTTCCACATTTCTGAAGCATGACGTAATGGGGGGGTGTTATCTCTTTTGTCGAAAATCAGCCGTTTTTGCTCGAACATTAAATGCCTCCAAATGGTATTTAATTAACTTCCCGGGGTGAAGAAACCCTTTTTGAGAACTCAGAGTGAGTAAATTGGCCATTTTCATGCACTTTTAACCATTCCATAAATCTTGTGTTTTGGGCCCCTGGAAGCATGAAAATCACTTTAAACATGCTAATTTTAGCTCTAACACTGATGATCCACCTACAAATGTGAACTGACGTTCAAAAATAAAACATTTGAAAACGGACCATTTTCCACATTTCTGAAGCATGACGTAATGGGGGGGTGTTATCTCTTTTGTCGAAAATCAGCCGTTTTTGCTCGAACATTAAATGCCTCCAAATGGTATTTAATTAACTTCCCGAGCCCCTGGAAGCATGAAAATCACTTTAAACATGCTAATTTTAGCTCTAACACTGATGATCCACCTACAAATGTGAACTGACGTTCAAAAATAAAACATTTGAAAACGGACCATTTTCTACATTTCTGAAGCATGACGTAATGGGGGGGTGTTATCTCTTTTGTCGAAAATCAGCCGTTTTTGCTCGAACATTAAATGCCTCCAAATGGTATTTAATTAACTTCCCGAGCCCCTGGAAGCATGAAAATCACTTTAAACATGCTAATTTTAGCTCTAACACTGATGATCCACCTACAAATGTGAACTGACGTTCAAAAATAAAACATTTGAAAACGGACCATTTTCCACATTTCTGAAGCATGACGTAATGGGGGGGTGTTATCTCTTTTGTCGAAAATCAGCCGTTTTTGCTCGAACATTAAATGCCTCCAAATGGTATTTAATTAACTTCCCGAGCCCCTGGAAGCATGAAAATCAATTTAAACATGCTAATTTTAGCTCTAACACTGATGATCCACCTACAAATGTGAACTGACGTTCAAAAATAAAACATTTGAAAACGGACCATTTTCCACATTTCTGAAGCATGACGTAATGGGGGGGTGTTATCTCTTTTGTCGAAAATCAGCCGTTTTTGCTCGAACATTAAATGCCTCCAAATGGTATTTAATTAACTTCCCGGGGTGAAGAAACCCTTTTTGAGAACTCAGAGTGAGTAAATTGGCCATTTTCATGCACTTTTAACCATTCCATAAATCTTGTGTTTTGGGCCCCTGGAAGCATGAAAATCACTTTAAACATGCTAATTTTAGCTCTAACACTGATGATCCACCTACAAATGTGAACTGACGTTCAAAAATAAAACATTTGAAACGGACCATTTTCCACATTTCTGAAGCATGACGTAATGGGGGGGTGTTATCTCTTTTGTCGAAAATCAGCCGTTTTTGCTCGAACATTAAATGCCTCCAAATGGTATTTAATTAACTTCCCGAGCCCCTGGAAGCATGAAAATCACTTTAAACATGCTAATTTTAGCTCTAACACTGATGATCCACCTACAAATGTGAACTGACGTTCAAAAATAAAACATTTGAAAATGGACCATTTTCCACATTTCTGAAGCATGACGTAATGGGGGGGTGTTATCTC